>NW_028042471.1:0-456 GCF_054177405.1 Leptonychotes weddellii
CAGAAAATGGAATATTTCTTTTCCTCTTTAAATTATTATTTCTTGGCCAGAAGCCCTGAATATTCTTGGAACATCCATTACAAAATTGAAATGTTGCACCGATAATTTTTTATCACTATGAGTTCTGTTAATAATGTTTTCACTAATCATATGGAAAAAAATGTGTATATACATTTTAGATAAAATACACCCAGTTTTATAGTTCTGCTGAGCCAAGCAAATAGAATGTTAACATATTACAAACTAAGTATGACTTGCATTATGAGTTTTAATCACATAGATCTTTCTGTGAAGAAGAACATTTTTCAGTTACAGTTTGTCCAGTTAAAAACTTGCATTCTGTATCAGTTTAGCCTGCCTTCTCCATCCTGACCCAAGCAATCTTTCCTAGTAGCTAATGGGTAGTAGTGCTCTTAACCATAAAGGACTTCTAGAGAGTTATAGGAACTGTAGACA
>NW_028042472.1:0-456 GCF_054177405.1 Leptonychotes weddellii
AGACCACATTTCATAAGCTATATATAATTCCTACAATAATGTCTCTTGTTTAACTTGAACGTTATAAATAATATTTGACTTTTTTCAGATGCAGCAGGAGATGGAAAGGAATATAACTAGAGAACTAGAAGAAGGTATGTTGCCACATTTATGAATTAAGATGGTCATTGATTTCTGAAATAAACTATGAATAGTAAATTGCATCCCTGTCCATTGTTTGGATAATAGGTACTACATTAAATTTTTTTAATATATAGCTAATAAAAATATAAAACATAAACATAATGAAGAGCTTACTTATTCCTCATTTAGTCATCGTGTTCATTCAGACTTTTTAAATCTCCAAATGTCAATGTAGCTGTTATTATTTTTGGCTATAATCTTCCTTTACTTCTGCCATTCCTATGGAATCATCAACCTGAATATGTGGGCTTTCTCAAATTCTTGTTTCTGCTA
>NW_028042473.1:0-456 GCF_054177405.1 Leptonychotes weddellii
CAACATAGTGATTTGACAATTCTATACATTACTTAACACTCACTGCAGTAGGTATAGTTACTATCTGTCACCATACAACTTTATCCCATTATTGACTATATTCCCTATGCTGTACTTTTCAACTTAGTTATTTTATAACTGGAAGTTTGTACCTCTTAATCCCTTTCACCTATTTTGCCCACTCCCCCCACTCCCCTCCCCTCTAGCAACCACCAGTTTGTTCTCTGTATTTAAGAGTCTGTTTAGGGGTTCCTGGGCGGCTCAGTTGGTTGGGCCTCTGACTCTTGATTTCGGTTGGGGTCGTGGTCTTGGGGTCGGAGGATCGAGCCTCAGGTGGGGCTCTGCGCTCAGCCAGGAATCTGCTTGGGATTCTTCCCCTCTGCCCCTCTCCTGGCTCATTTATGTGTGCATGCATGCATGCATGCACTCTCTCTCTCTCAAATAAATAAAAAAATC
>NW_028042474.1:0-456 GCF_054177405.1 Leptonychotes weddellii
AGATTTGTATTGCTTATATAATAAAAACTTAATTTAAAGAAGGAAAAAGAAAATAATGTCAGGAAGGCATAAAATGTGTACTGAACAAATATGGTAATTAAATACATTCATGCGTTTAACCAGTATCTATTGATCCCTTGATAAATACCAAGCATAGTCCTAGGCACTGGGTATGTAACAGTAGGGGGAAAAAAAAAAAACAGATAAAGTTGCCCTCTTGGAGCTTACTTTCTAGCAGAAAGGGACAACAAAGGACTAGGGCGCCTGGGTGGCTCAGTTGGTTAAGCGACTGCCTTCGGCTCAGGTCATGATCCTGGAGTCCCGGGATCGAGTCCCGCATCGGGTTCCCTGCTCGGCAGGGAGTCTGCTTCTCCCTCTCCCACTCCCCGTTTGTGTTCCCTCTCTCGCTGTGTCTTTCTCTGTCAAATAAATAAATAAAATCTTTAAAAAAAAAAA
>NW_028042475.1:0-9560 GCF_054177405.1 Leptonychotes weddellii
GCAAGACTGTTGAATCTCAGATCTGTACCTCTGAAACAAATAATGCAATATATGTTAAGAAAAAAAGAAGAAGAAGAAGAAGGTAGCGGGAGGGGAAGAATGAAGCGGGGGAAATCAGAGGGGTAGACGAACCATGAGAGACGATGGACTCTGAAAAACAAACAGGGTTCTATAGGGGGAAGGGGGGTGGGAGGATAGGTTAGCCTTGTGGTGTGTATTGAGGAGGGCACATTCTGCATGGAGCAGAGGGTGTTATGCAAAAACAATGAATCATGGAACACTTCATCTAAAACTAATGATGTAATGTATGGGGATTAACATAAGAATAAAAAAATAATAAATTAATTAAAAAAATAATTAAAAATAGAAATACCATGCAATCCAGTGAATCCCCTTCTGGGTATTTACCCAAAGAAAACAAAAACACTAAATTGAAAAGATGCAGGCACACTTACATTTATTGCAGCATTATATACAACAGCCAAGATATGGAAGCAACTTAGGCATTTATTGATAGATGAATGGGTAAAAAAAAAAAAAAATGTGTGTTGTACATACACACACACACACACACACATATACTACTATGGACTATTACTCAGCCATAGAAAAGATTGTCATCCTGCCATTTCCAACAACATGGGTGGACCTAGAGGGTACTAGGCAAGTGAAATAAGTCAGACAGAGAAAGAAATACCATATGATTTCATTTACATATGGACTCTAAAAAAAAGAATGAACAAACAAAAACAGAAAACTGACTCATAAATACAGAGAGAATTGGTGATTCCCAGAGGGGTGGGGGGTGAGGGATAGACAAAATAGGTGAAGGGGATTAAGAGGTACAAATTTCTAGTTGTAAAATAAGTAAGTCATGGGGATGATAAATACAGCATAGGAAATAGTCAATAATATTATAATAACATTGTATAGAAACAGATGGTAGCTACACTTACCATGGCAAGCATTTTGTGATATATATATAACTGTCAAATCATGATGTTATACACCTGAAACTAATATTGTATGCCAACTATACTTCAATTAAAAATAAAAATTTAAAATATATATATATGCTTATGCTTTAGTTATATTAATATTTATGGTAGAATATTTAGATACTGGTGTGCTTTTAAATATGTCTCAAATCCTCTGAATTCTGCTCATCAAAAAGTAGTCGGATCTCTCTTCCACTGAATATGGGGTGGTTTCAGTGACTTGTTTTTAATAAAGAGAATGAAGTAGAAGTGCCTAGATTATAAAAAGCAGTATCACTTCTGCCTGGTTCTTTCTCCCTTGTGATATGTACCTCAGAAGCCCTGAGCCTATATGTAAGAAATCCTGCTATCCTGAATCCACTGTGCTGGAGAAACCATGCAAAGAGATCATATAGAGATACAAAGAGAAACCCCAGAAGTCCCAGTTTCCTCACCCCTAAATGTTTGAGTCTTCCTAGTCCAGGTAGCAGATACTTAATTCCACCTTCTAGCTTTCGAGCCACGCTAGCCAATGCCAAGTAGATCAGTACTTCTGATCTCCACCAGAGCTGTCATTATTTCTGAGCAGAACAAATGTTACTGTTTTAAGCTACTAGGTTTTGGGGTGGTTTGTTATGCAATGAAGAATTTCTGGAACTATCAGTTTCTGGATCTTACTCTTTTGTATTTTGAGTTTGAAATAATCTGACCTCACTTTCCAGTCCCAGGTAGATACATAATTTTATTTATTTTTTGAATTATTCTAGCTTAAATGTAAGATGATAACCTTATTTAAGTTTTGGGAATGACCGCATATAATCAGCCCCCCTGGATCCTCCCTATTGAATATGATAAATATATCTCTTTATGTAATATTCAAGCACTAAAAATGAAACTAGTAAGAGATAATAAATGTAGCCTGGAAAATGGGCTTAACAAATTCACCAATTTGTAGAAATGCATAACCCAGGACCCAGTTTCATTTCATATAATATTCAAGAAATAGAATCTGTAACTATGATACGCTCTTCAAAATACTGCAATCAATAATATGTGAAGGACTGTACTATCTCAGTAGGAATCTGTAAAGCTCTAAACTTAAAGAAAATGCCACACAGGGGGCGCCTGGGTGGCTCAGTTGGTTAAGCGACTGCCTTCGGCTCAGGTCATGATCCCAGGGTCCTGGGATCGAGTTCCACATCGGGCTCCTGGCTCAGCGGGGAGCCTGCTTCTCCCTCTGACCCTCTCCTCTCTCATGCTTTTTCTCTCTAGCTCGCTCTCTAATAAATAAATAAATAAAATCTTTAAAAAAAAAAAAGAAAATGCCACACAGGAACAAAGTTACATTACGGCATCAACCACACAATTATCAGTCCTCTCCAAACCTCTCATCAGAACATTTGCCTTTTCCAGATTTTCTTAGCAAAACAATGCTTAAAAGCAAACAAAGAGAAATTAATATTAATAATGCCATTCTCTGGGCAGTTTCAAATAGATCCAATTTCCGTTTCTCCTTCTGTAAAACTGACAACTCCTATGTTTGATCAGGCCAAGGACTTAATAAACGTCAGCTTAACTAATTAAGTTTTTATCCCACACATTTGAAATATTTTTTTACCTCCTCAAATAAAATAAAGTTATACATCCATTTTTAAATATGATTGATTACTGAAAATAGCATAATAAGACAAGGAAAGTACAACTGAAATGTAATTTGCTGACCTGTAACATTCTCATGAAATGAGATGAATATAGGTGCAATAAACTTAAAATTTAAAAAGTATTTCATTTCTGAGCTCCTTAGTGACAGAAGCTAAATTAAATAAAAATATTAATGTTCTCAACCCAGAAAAACAAGATCATAAATCCCATTTCATATCCAAGTATTGCAAGTGATGCCCTGAAAGCCAGCCCACCAACACAAGATAGAATTAATCTATGGAATGATATGTATATTGGAAATGTACAATAGTGAAAAAATCCAATTGATTTAGAAATTTAAGATGTTAGTGAATCTGAACATGTCTTAATGCACACAACGTAGGCTGTGTCTAATAATCATATAACACCATTTTCTTTTCCTCATATATAAGTTTGAAGTGACAGAATTAACATTGAGATTCAAAGAACATTGTTGCTGATACAGTTATTTTTATTTCTGAGGTCCCTTACGAGCTTCTGGGGTCTCTTTTATCTTACCCTTTTTTCTCTCTTTTCTGTTATTCTTCTTAGTTGATTAGTTAGTATGTTTCATGTACCTTCTTTTTGCCTCTTATGGGCTCAAGCTATGAGATCTACTTATTCTCAAGAAAATATCAAGATACAGATACAGTCAATGAGTAAACAGATGTCAATATAAATGTAAGAGGAGACTGGAGGGGGAAAAAAAATAGGCCAAAGTACAACAGGGAATACTGAATGGCGAACATAAGACATTATTTCAGGCCTTATAGCCTAAATAGAGTAAGACAGAAGAAAAGCAGAAGAAGCAGATCAGGTGGAGTATGAAGCAGAAAGGAAAGAATTACAGATGGTAATACTTAGAAACAATTAAGTTCTAAGTAAGGAAATCTCATTGAAAAAATGAGACTTGAGACTGAATGAAAGATATACAATTAATTAGCAGAGGGTAAGACATACTCAAATTTTACTGAATGTCCATTCAAAATCATATTAAAATTGAATTGGGCCTAGGAAAGAAGAGGTTGTTAATCATAAAAAAAAAAAAAATGAGGAAAAATGTCCCAGAGACAAAGGGGTGGGAACCAAGAAACTGAGTCAGATGATAAGTGTGGACAAGAATATAGGAAGCTTGACCGCCAGGCCAAGATGTGTAGAGTTAATTGATAATAAGAGGGCATACTGGCATTCACAGGTCTCAGTATGATTTCTTTATGATGGATATTTCTATCTCAAAGCTGGAAAAAAGATACCAAGGAAAAAAATATTAGTGATTCTCTAAAAAGACTTCTCCCCAGAGCCACCTAACCCATTTGAATTCTTGCACTGAGGACTATGTGAGGTGACAGAGAGTTGGGAGTCGGATCCTACAAGACATGATACAAGTAGGCTCATTAGAAATGCCATTTCCCTTACCATAAAGAATAGGGAAGATGTCATCTGGGAATTACAAGATATAATCTCAAAGGGAAAAAGCTTTTCAAGAAGTGTGTTGTTCATGGATTAAATGTTAATATGCTCAGAGGTCAGGCTGATCATTAAAATGGAGGCTTTGTACAATATGTCAACCTATTGGTCAATGCAAGAGCAGGAATCTTCCAAGGAAGTTTCTGAGCTATTTGGCAGTATCCTAAGTTTACCACCCTTTAAAATATCAACCATCCTCCATTTCCCAAAGCAGATATATTGCCTCGCTATTATGTAATAGGTGGATGCTTTCTCAGTTTGAAATAGCACTGCTCTAGTTTGTACGTGAAAGAGGAAGCTGTGACATGCTATTTTAGTTTTGTCAGAACAGCTCAGGTGGCACTTGCCTGACACCTATTGGAACAGTCACAAAGCTATTCATGCTCCAATGGCCTAAGTGGCAATTTGCTAAGGATTCAGCACCAACTCTGCTCCATTTATATTCCCTAGCAAGACTTGTTTTCTTCTGCTACTGCCCCATCTCCCTAAGCATTATGATGAGCAATGGATTTGTATTGGTTGGTCTATAATCAATAGGTTAACATATGTTGAATTGCTCAAAGCGGCCAGGTTAAGTCTTAGGAAAATATGTTCATGCAGGAGATAAGCTTATCTTGGCAGATAAATTTACTCCCTTTACAAAGTGCTGAGACTTTTAGTTACTTCTTGAAAGTTTGCCCTCTTTAAGGCATGGACATTTCAGGAGGGCTTGGCCAACATTTCTGTTGGGATTCTGTTCAGTGTCACCAAAGGAATATAAATCATTCACCTACTCATTCAATCATTGATTTAATAAGCACTTTTATCAGAGTTCACAAATTGGTTGCCAATGAGCTGCATTCAGTCCTCAAACATTGTTCACCTATTTTTAATTGAATGAGTCCCCCAAACCTTCAAAAAGGAAAATGTCACCTAAGGATCTGAATTTTGAAGACTCCCAGAAAAATCTAAGATCTGTTGCCATAGTCAGCACTCCTGAAAGACAATAATTAGTTGGAGCTCAGCTCAGTACAAGCTATCTCCTCCTGGAAGGCCCTGGTGAGCTCTCTCATTTCTCCATCTCCCCTTTCTGCCCCACTCCCCATTAAATTTACAGTAGACATTTCCAGCTAGATGTTTAACTATGTTATATGTCTGACCTTGAATATGTAGAGTTTAAAGAGCTTTTCTAGAAAAGTATACAGCTTTCAGGATGGGAAAACAAATTCTCTTTGTTGGAGAAGAAACAGTGTGTTACAAGTATGGATGAGAGTTACCGAGCAAACTGGGTTTCTTCTGAAGATTCTATTCTTGAGGGGAAGAAGGAGTTTGACTAGTTTTTGTTAAACCTCATTAATGAATTTCCAATCCAAAAGGATAGACCCCTATTAGCCAGAACTCTACTATGTCATCCAGTTCCCATTGAATACACAAGGAAATAGATAACAGAGCTAGGCCAACATGATTCTCTCTCCCAGGCATTTGGACATGGATTTTAAAGCTCTCGACTGTCTGCATGAGACAAGAACTATAAACTCAGTTTCTGTGAAGCAGCCATATTTCATAATATAGATCAAATGGCAAGAGAGATAGTGTTCAGAGAGCTACAACAGTGACAAATATAGTAGATTCTTGGAGGGAAACAGATTGGAGAAATAAATAAAATCTTGAAGACTTTTAAGTTGCCCGCACCTCCCATGTCCCCTACACACATATACACACATCTTTGAATTCTAAGAGATGCCCATGTATTCTTAAAATAAAAGTCTTTTTGCTTACTTAGCTTAATCTCCATTAGTTGAAACTAATACCATCTAAACTATTAATTAAATGTTAATGGAAAGAGGAAAAAAATTTGTTACAGTAAGGTTCTGACAGATAAAACAATAATCTTGTCTTTCTTCAACATCCATCAGATTTAAGAGGCAAGGAAAGTAATACAAATTCCTCTACTTAGTTTAATTCTGTGTAAAATCCCTTGGTTTTCTAAAATTAAGCCACATTCTGGGGCGCCTGGGTGGCTCAGATGGTTAAGCGTCTGCCTTCGGCTCAGGTCATGATCCCAAGGTCCTGGGATCGAGTCCCACATTGGGCTCCCTGCTCAGCGGGGAGCCTGCTTCTCCCTCTGCCTCTCTCTCTCTCTCTGTCTCTTATGAATAAATAAATAAAATCTTTAAAAAAATAAATAAAATAAAATTAAGCCACATTCTGCATAATACATATTTCCAGTTTTATGTATGCAGAATTATAAATCATTATTTTCTTATTACTGTGTTATTCTGTTTTATTGTTTCTCCTGGTTTGAATGTTATCTCTTCTAAATTTAAATATAGCAAGTTGGAGCCATAAATTAATATTTATTTTATTAGAATTCCAGTAATAGATGTGATGACATCAAATGTTTCCAAGGTGGATTTTAAAACCTCCTTCTGAGGAGGTAGTTTAAGAAATTTCTTTTCATGAAAAAACATAAACCAAACAAACAAACAAAAATCTATTTATCATTAATGACTTATTTTGCATATGAAATCTACACAGTCCTGGTATGGGAACCATAAATATTACTGAGATAGGAATAATGCAATAAGCTTAAGTGATATTCAACTCCAGTGACTATTTATTTAAAGCAACCTTCAAATGCTTTAGTGTAATGTATCAGGTGGGACCATTCCTTAAAATTCATAGTGTCTTTTTTGTTAGTTAACCTCCAATAAATCTTACCTTTTAGCAAATCACCATATAAATGAGAGGGGTGGGGGAGTAATTTAATTGATTTAACCATAAATCAACATGTGTGCAAAACACACAAAAGGTAAATAAGTAGTTTGCAAAATCGTCTTTTTCCACAATGTTTTAGTGAAAGATGTTTTTTATCAGGCCAGCACTCAATATGCCTACAGGCGAGTTCCCCCAGTCAGGATACTCCCTTGACAACATGCCCCTAGGTCATATTAAAAAGCAGTTTAGTCATTTTCCTTTTTATACAGGAACCACTATGTTTATACCATTTTTCACTTGTTCATTTATTTTTAGGTGGTGGAAAAGGGTATTTTTTTGTATACAACAAACCCTTACAATGAATACAACTATATGATTTTGTTCATAGAAAAATATATTTCTGATATCTTCACTAAAAAAAAAAAGAGTTGGAGGAATACTTAAAATACATTGATTTTAAGGATGTCAAATTATGATTTTTCTCCAGTTTTATAGAGGTAACACTGACAATTAAATATTGTATATATTTGAGGGCGGAGCAAGATGGTGGAGGAGTAGGAGACCTGGATTTCGTCTGGTCTCAGGAATTCAGCTGGATAGGGATCAAACCATTCTGAACACCTACGAACTCAACAGGAGATCAAAGAAAAGAATAGCAAAAACTCTCTGAACAGAAAAGCAACCACTTTCTGGAAGCAGGGACCCAACAACCAGCAGATCCGGGGAGACTCCTCTTCCTCCCCCGGGAGGAGCGGCACGGGAGCGCCGGGTTTGGATCTGCTGGGTTTGGAGACTCCAATGGGGTCTGGTGCCAGAGATAGAAACGCTCGGTCATAGGCTAGGTGAGCACGGAGTGTGGTCGGAGACCGGGGAGACGGGAGTGATTGACTGCTTTTCTCCAAGGGTGCACTGAAGAGTGGGGACCAGAGTTCTCGGGTCCTCCAGGGTGGAGATTGGGAGGCCGCCATTTTCACTCTCGTCCTCCAAAGCTGTACCGAAAGCTTGCAGGGAACAAAAGCTCCCCAGAGCAAACCAGACCAGATTACTTAGCTGGACCAGCAAGGGCGGGGCAATTCCGCCTCCAGCAAAGACATCTGAGAATCACGGCAACAGGCCTCTCCTCCAGAAGATCAGCAAGAACAGACAGCCAAGACCAAGTTTACCGATCAATGAGAACAGCAGAACTCCAGCGCTAGGGGAATAATGCACATAGAATCCATGGCTTTTTTACCATGATTCTTTAGTCTTTCAACGTTAATTTTTTTTAACTGTCTTTTTTTTTTTTGAAAATTTCTTTTTCCCTTTTTCAACCAACATCTTATCAATCCCTTTTTTAAAAAATATTTTTTATTTTTCATTTTTAGAGTCATATTCTATTGCTTCAGAGCAGTTAACCTTATTTTTGGTATATATATATAAGTTGTTCTCTCTTTAAAACTTTGGGATACAGTTTCTTCTAACAGATCAAAATATACCCTAAATCCCTAGTGTATGGCTTTGTTCTAGTCTCCTGCATGATCACATTCTCTCCCTTTTTTTTTAAATCCTCTTTTTTCAACCAATTTCTTACCTTATCAATTCCTTTTATAAAATCTTTTATAGTTTTCATCTTTACACTCATATTCCATCCCTTCATCGTATTAACCCTTATTTTTGTACATATATAAGTTTTTCTTTCTTTGAAACTTTGGGAGGCACTTTCTTCTAACAGACCAAAATACGCCCAAAATCTAGTGTGTGGCACTGATCTATGCTCCAGCTTGACCATATTTGATCATATTCTGTTTTTCCTGTTTTGTTTTTGTTTGTTTGTTTTTATCTTTTTCTTTTTCTTTTTTCTTTCTTTTTCTTTCTTTTCCCCCAGTTTCAGGACTTTTCTGATTTGTTTATTGTATATTTTCTGGGGATGTTGTTACCCAGTTAGCATTTTGTTCTCTCATTCATCTATTCTCCTCTGGACAAAATGGCAAGATGGAAAAAATCACCACAGAAAAAAGAACAAAAGGCAGTACTGACTGCCAGGGACCTAATCAATACAGACATTAGTAAGACGTCAGAACTAGAGTTCAGAATGATGATTTTAAAGACACTAGCTGGGCTTGAAAAAGCATGGAGGTTATTAGAGAAACCCTTTCTGGAGAAGTAAAAGAACTAAAATCTAACCCAGTCGAAATCAAAAGGCTTTTAATGAGGTGCAATCCAAAAATGGAGGCTCTAACTGCTAGGATAAATGAGGCAGAAGAGAGAATCAGTGATATACAAGACCAAATGATGGAAAATAAAGAAGCTAAGAAAAAGAGAGATAAACAACTACTGGATTACGAGGGCAGAATTCGAGAGATAAGCGATACCATAAGATGAAACAACATTAGCATAATAGGGATCCCAGAAGAAGAAGAAAGAGAGAGAGGGGCAAAAGGTATAATGGAGCAAATTATAGCAGAGAACTTCTCTAATTTGGGGAAGGAAACAGACATCAAAATCCAGGAGGCACAGAGAACCCCTCTCAAAATCAATAAAAATAGGTCAACACCCCGACATCTAATAGTAAAACTTATGAGTCTCAGAGACAAAGAGAAAATCCTGAAAGCAGTTCAGGAGAAGAGATCTGTAACCTACAATAGTAGAAAAATTAGACTTGCAACAGACCTATCCACAGAGACCTGGCAGGCCAGAAAGGACTGGCAGGATATATTCAGAGCACTAAATGAGAAAAATATGCAGCCAAGAATACTCTAT
>NW_028042476.1:0-456 GCF_054177405.1 Leptonychotes weddellii
CAATGAGGAAGAAAAAACATGGAAGTCACAGCTATCAGATGTGACTGATGGGAACTGCAGCTACCTGCTCCCCCATCTCCAACGAAAAGGCTTTTGTATGTGGCCATGAATTATTTTGGGGGGAAAACGACTCAAGTCTTAGTTTCTAGGCTTTTCCCAAAATCCGCGCCAGCCCGACTGTGTGCCCGTTGTATGAACGGCACGTGGTCTTCCAGAACTCACCAGAAGTGAGGGGCAACTGACGTCTGGCTGAACCATTTAAAATGACGGGGCACTTCTCACACAGAAGAGGGGCCAGAGAATTCAAGGGACGAGTGGGAAATAACTGATTTTAGCAGAGGAGACGTGGTTAAAAGGTTATCGGCTGGGCTGTGAGAGGTTCTAACTGCAGTGGAGTTCCGTCTGTTAAGACTCAGGGGCAGCATGGAAATGTGGGGCCAAAACCTGTAAGTAATA
>NW_028042477.1:0-456 GCF_054177405.1 Leptonychotes weddellii
GAAAGAGTCTCAAATTTCAGCAAAATTCTGAAAATTTCAGCTAGGCTAATGCAGAGACCAGAGCCCAAGTTACCCGTTATTCAAGTCTCACGACCCATCAGAATGAGTCAAAGTTGGTACTTCAGCTGTGCTAAATTACTGGCTGGGAATAGCCCAGGGAATACGCAGGCTTAGGGTGAATGCCACTGTGGGTCTAGAGGGGCAGCAGCTGGTGCTGCCAGTCATCCAAGCTGCACAGCGCACATTCTCAGCAGTGCCTATTCGTGGCTGTCACGGGGAGACATAATAAATACATATATGGTAGAAGTGACACTGGAAAGAAATTTCACTCAAAATAACATCACAGGTTTGTTGGTTTCCCACTTCAAATTCAGAGGCAGCCGTTTTTTGGAACCATGCTCTAATATAGGCAGCAAAATATCTGAAAATAATCAGAAAAATCTGAAAAAGAAAGAA
>NW_028042478.1:0-456 GCF_054177405.1 Leptonychotes weddellii
ATGGAGAAATATACCATGTTCATGGATGGACAGACAGCATTATAAAACATTAGGTTCCCCATATTAGTCCATGTATTCCGTGCAATTCCAGTTGGAATCCCAGAAGATTTAATTTTGGAATTTCTCCCACAGATCTAAAATTTATGTGCAAAGTTCATGAATAACAGAGACAATTGTGAATAATAAGCAAAAGGGGTTTGTCGGCCAGATATTATTAAATATATAATAAAATTATAATAAAGTCTTATCTATTAAATGTTTGCTACTAGCCCAGGAACAGATAAATAGATGAAGATACAGAACAGGAACCCGTAAAGGGCCCATGTATTTGGGAACTTTACTTTTTAAGAAACTGAATGGGGAAGGTGGCTCACTCGATACAGAAAATTAA
Organism: Leptonychotes weddellii; assembly: GCF_054177405.1. Classification (NCBI taxonomy): domain Eukaryota; kingdom Metazoa; phylum Chordata; class Mammalia; order Carnivora; family Phocidae; genus Leptonychotes; species Leptonychotes weddellii. Next base: position 392 of record NW_028042478.1, read on the forward strand.
AATTAGATGCTAATGTCACACCTCCTAAAATACAGATGGATTTAAGGTCTAAAAGTATATGTAAA
>NW_028042479.1:0-456 GCF_054177405.1 Leptonychotes weddellii
TCAGCCCGCTCCTCTTCAGTGCTGAGGAGGACCAGGTGCCCTGTGTGGCCAGAAAGGAATGGTTTGTGAAGATGCAACATAGTTTCATCTTAGTATCCTGAGGTATAAGTGGCTTCAAAATTGAGTCCCTAGGGGTGCCTGGCTGGCTTAGTAGAGCATGCACGTCGTGATCTTGGGGTCATAAGTTTAAGCCCCACATTTGATCTAGAGCTTACTTAAAAAAATAGGGGCGCCTGGGTGGCTCAGATGGTTAAGCACCTGCCTTCGGCTCAGGTCATGATCCCAGGGTCCTGGGATCGAGCCCCACATCGGGCTCCCTGCTCAGCAGGGAGCCTGTTTCTCCCTCTCCCTCTACTGTTCCCCCTGCCTGTGCTCTATCACTCTCTGTCAAATAAATAAATAAAATCTTGGAAAAAAAAAAGAAAAAGAAAAACTGATATATTACAAAAAAAAAAA
>NW_028042480.1:0-456 GCF_054177405.1 Leptonychotes weddellii
GCCGAGCCGCCCGGGCACGCGGCGCGGCCGGGCTCCGGGGCGAGGGCTGCGCTCGCCGCGCGCTGCGCTCCTGCACACCTGCTCCCGGGCGCCGCGCCCAACGCTGCGGCCAGAGCGGGCCGGCGGGGCTGCAGCCCAGGTGCGCCGTCAGCTCAGGGGGCCGCCGGCAGGTCGGCAGGTGGAGAGAGCCGCAGACGCGGGCGTGAGCTCATCCCGGGCACCCGGCGCCCCGAATGCGCAGCAAGCGGCCTCCCGTGCGCCAGCCCTCAGCCTCCACATCCAGGCAGCAGGCGGGCGGGCAGGCTCATCTTTCCTCTCCCGCGGCCCGAATCGCAGTGATCCGTCGCTAACCTTCCCTGCCGGGGAGGCGGGCGGGCGCGGAGCGAGCGAGCGGCGCGGAGGCGAGCGGGGACCCCCTCCCCTGCCTCTGGCCGCTGGGGCGCTCTGCAGTCTTAA
>NW_028042481.1:0-456 GCF_054177405.1 Leptonychotes weddellii
GCATGCGTGCTTTCTCTCTCTCTCTCATGAATAAATCTTTTTTAAAAAGACTATAATGCTTGTCTAAAGTATGAGAATTAAATTACATGGTTTTTCTGTAGTTGATGTTGTTGGACTAATTGATAAGAGTTGGAAATCTCAAAATCGTAGCATCCGTGGGAGGTGGGGAGACACACTGTTTACTGCTGAAAGATAGCAGTTACTAACTTGACCTGGAACCAAGTCTGCAAAACGCTGCTTGAAGCTCAGTCCAGAAAACAGCATCTCTCTTTGCCGGAGATCTTAATCCACTGTGCCCTAGTACACGTTCCCTTGATATGCAGGCACGTCATTATTTCCTTCTTTTAAAAATGAAGAAAATAACAAAGTATCGATAATGGTTAGGGTCTCAGCTCGCATGGAGTTTGGTTTTGGCTCCTTTTCATCCACCTTTCAAAGCTGCGGAGACCTGGCAAC
>NW_028042482.1:0-456 GCF_054177405.1 Leptonychotes weddellii
GTGGTGTCTTGTATGCTAATCTTTGTTATTGCAGCCATACTTCACGAAATGTCTCTTTCCTAACAAGTTTATTTTCTTCATCCGACAATTCCGGGAGTCTTGGGTGTGTAAATCCACCCTCACTAGTGGTGTGACTTCCTGTGCGCTTGGTCATCTCCATTAGTTCATTACCTGAGCTTAATGATGTAAGAGTTCTGTGGCCTAATTCGACAAAGCTTTCCTCCAGAGAGCGTCTGACGTCACCTCTCCAAGTACACGTGCCACTTCTCGCCCTCCTTGTGGCTTTGACTGGAAATGTGGGCTCAGCTTTCCCGCCTCGTGGCTCTTCCTCGATGTACCACCCTCGCGGCAGAGAGGCCCTTAGAATCTAGCCTCTCTCTCTGTTCACTATTGGGGTTTCCAAAAATCTTAAGTTGTGGTTCCACAACAGGCTCACGTGGAGCCAAAGTTCAAGAA
>NW_028042483.1:0-456 GCF_054177405.1 Leptonychotes weddellii
GCTCTTCCCCAAGTATGGAAGTCTATTTAGGAAATACTCATTTCCCATTTGTTTATTTCTCTTTAAGTGACTGTATACTCCATTCCTACTTGTTCTATTTCCTTCCCTCTTTTAAAGTCAGGCTCAAAAACTCCCTTCTCCTTCTCTGATTACCCTCCCTTCTCATGAGTCTTTCATTGTCTTTTGCTGTATCTTCATGTCCTCTCCCTGCTGTGTAGGATCTTAATACGGGCTGGACTCAGGGAATCCAACGGATTTGAAGTCTATTATGCTACTTATCTATTGTGTGAGCTGGGGCATATACATACTGTACTGAGGCTTTTCCGATTCGTTTAAGAAGTGTGGAGGATGACAATCCTGGCTACCCCCTAAATTTGCTGTGATGCAAGGACCTGGGGTAGCAGCTAGCAGGTAACATGCTAGCTAAAATGATACATTTCTTCATAGCTAGCAGAA
>NW_028042484.1:0-456 GCF_054177405.1 Leptonychotes weddellii
CCCAGGTACCCCTATTTTATTTTTTTTTTAAAGATTTTATTTTTTAGCAGCGCCTGGGTGGCTCCGTCAATTAAGCTTCTGCCTTCGGCTCAGGTCATGGTCCCAGGGTCTTGGGATCGAGCCCCATGTCTGGCACCCTGCTTAGCGGGGAGTCTGCTTCTCCCTCTCCCCCTGCCTGTCCCCACTGCTCGTGCTCTCTCTCTCAAATAAATAAATAAAATCTAAAAAAAAAAATTATTTTTTAAGTAATCTCCACATCCAACGTGGGACTCGAAGTCACAACCCGGAGGTCCAGAGTGGCACTCTTCACCGACTGAGCCAGCCAGGTGCCCCTTCAGCTCCAATTTTAAAATCCTGACAAAAGCTCTGATGGGTGTGGTTTTTCTGGGTCTCATGCCCTTCTCTTGCACCAATCACTGTGGCCAGGGGCAGTGATGTAGGATGATTGGCAGCCCC
>NW_028042485.1:0-9559 GCF_054177405.1 Leptonychotes weddellii
TTCTCTCTCTCAAATAAATAAATAAAATCTTTAAAAAAAAAAAGAAAATATTCACATGTAGTTATTATATCAATCTGTATTTTACTATGGTTAAACTCTTGTTTAGACTATGGCCCAGCAATTCAGCAATTTTTTTTTAAAAGATTCCAGTTATCAATATTTGGGTTCCTCAGGCCATATGGCCTATGTTGCAACTACTTGATTCTGCCAAAGTAGTGTAAAAGCTTCCACAGACAATACATAAATGGATGGGTATAGCTGTGTTCAGCAAAATTTTATTTACAAAAATAAGTGATGGTCTGTGAATCATAGTTTGCTGACTCTTAATTTAGACCAGTGTTGTCCAATTGAACTTTCTGCAATGATGGAAATGTTTTATGTATGTGTTGTGCAATATGGAAATCACTAGCCTCACTTGACTGTTGGGCACTTAAAATAGGTGTCATGTTACTGAGAAACTAAATTTTTAATTTTATTTAAATCAGTTCCTTTAAATATTAATGTAAATAACTACATATAGCTAATGTTTAATGGACAGCACACATTTAGACGTGCATGTTAAACATTAGTGAACAGCCACATTGTTTTTCTTTATTAGAGTTATTTCCATCCTTATTTAAATAAAGTTTATAATCTTCTACTGGTTCTTTATACTGTAAAGGTGCTACAATCACTTTTGAATTTATAGATCTTTGAATTCTATGAACACTTAATAGATACTGTGTATTAACTGTGATCACATTAGTTTTGGAGTTTTGCCTTTTTCTGGAAACCAAGATATTTTTATGCTATAGAATAATGCTCTTGTGGACAAAGGATGATTATAATAAAATTATGTTTCATTGAGATATATTTAAAATGTGCTCAGCCTTAATAACAAAAATCCAACTGAAATTTCTCTAAGCAATACCAAAATTCCAGAAGACAGAAAGTTCCGTTATTAGTAATGCAGGGCTCAACATTATTTTCCAAGTTCCGAGTTCTTTCTGTTCTGTCAAATTGCCCTTCTCGGAGTATTCTTTTTAGGTAACTTTTCTCATGGTTTATATAGGGAACTTCTGCAATACTAGGAATCATATGTAAACCTGAAAATATCTATTCATAAGAGGAGTCTATCCTATAATGAACAAGGAAAACTATGCCCAAGATTATTCTCAGTATACTTCCCTTAATTATATTGCCCAAATTTTTGCATATACCTTTGCCTATTTTTTCACTGCCATGTGAAATTGGACTTATGACAGGTCTAAACAAAACTGTAATTCCACCCTTCATTTGGGAACTGGGTTACACATATCCTGAATCCAGTGAAGTTGGGATACCTGAACAAACTTCAGATTTTCTTAGTTAGGAAGAGGGACAAAAATGTGTTGATGATCAATGAAAATAATTTTCAAAACTGGATATTTAGGAAGCTGAAAAACTTGGAAAAGGAAAAGACAGAAATGCAGTACTATGTAATAAAATTCAGTGTAGGAAAGTTTGGTGAATAATGTCAGAAAAAATAGATTACTTATTTTGATATAATTAGTGACTAGTGTTAATTCATTTGTTGTAATATAAGTTGGTTTTAATAAGTTAGTTGACACTGTGTTTCAAACATCTTACTAAGAAATTAATTGAAGTTGGCTTAGATATGAGTACTGTCACTGAAACTGACTAACAGACCATAAACAAAAACTGATGATAAATGGCCACCAGTTGAGGGGAAAGCATGTGGGAAGTGTTTTCAGTTTAGAAAAATGAACATCTTTATAAATACCATGAAAATGTGTTTTTTATTAATGTGAATTAAAATTGTTTCAAAGGAATTATAAATGCAGGTAAATATATCCAAAAAGTTTTTACATTGTTTTTTATTGTTCACTGCTTTTTGGATGTTTGAACTTGTGATAGAAAGGAAGCTAATGAAGGATTGCACAACAAGATTTTTTTTTTCCAGAAAATGCCTGTAGCTGTGAACATCCATGCAAGGCTAAGGTTTGTGGTATTTATGGCTTAAAAGACATTTCCCTTACGGGCTTTTCTGGTGTGAGTCAAAGTGTTAACATCTTTGAATGAAGAGGTGATTTAAATGCATCAATTTTCATTTCTTGAAGTTGTTTTTGTATACTGACTTTTTCATCTTGGATTGCATCTTGGTTGCCTAATATTATGTCTGTACAGACTATATGTCTGTCTGACCTTTAGTATCTATTTAACTAGCCATGCCAAAATCACTGGGACAACCTAAATGAAAGATAATCTCCACATTCATGGCAATTGTAGACAACTGAAAAAACAGTTTCTTGGATAAATTTCTAATTTTATTTAAATAATTTCTTACATAGTACGTTTTATTTGTCTAACACTGTTCCAAGTGCTTTACAATATCTTGTATATGAATAAAAATAATATTGATATTCAATAATAAAAAGTATTTTCTCATTTAGAACAATTCAAAATTTCCATATTTTCCCTATTATCTACCTAAATCCTCCTAGACAGCTTGGAGGATTTCAATAGTTAGTCACAAAAATGCTGGAGCAAATTACTGAAGCCATGGTGGCAAAAGACACCATGGAACCATCATACTGGCCAGACAACTTCAGGATTTTTATGTTAGAGAGAAACGCTTTCATCCCACTACTATTTTAGTTTTTTGGTTGTATGTAAGAAAAAGTAATACAAAATATACATATATTCAAAAAGGAGAAGGAGTATGTGTTTCAAACACATGCATACACATACATGTGTGTGCATCCCACACACATCTACCCATAAGCACAAAGTCTAATAAATAACAAATTAAAATATTAAAAGATAAATGGAAATATGTGATGAATGGCTTCTATCCCCAAAATCACTTCATGGTCCAAACCTAGGTGGATACCAACCTATCACATCTGAATTACGTGCCTGGAGAATATAAGAAAGAAGGATTAAGGGCGTGGACCCCTTCTGGCTGAGTTAGCTCCCTTTAAATAACCCTTTCAATGTCTTAAAAAATGTTTTGCTTGCAATTAATAAATTATAATTTTGTCACATAGTCACACATAAAAGAGGTTGGCAATGTAGTTGTTTTTGTTTTGTTTTGATTTCTGTGTTCTATGTTTGTTTTCCTTTGATTTTCTTTGCTTTATTCTAAAATGACTTCCTCTGTATTTGGATAATTAACATAGACACAAAACACTATGAACAAAGCTAATGCTAATGTTAAAATACCACAAAGCTAAGGCTAATCATGCTATTGGCTGAATGTAAGAAAAATATTGACAAAAGCATACAAATATATAATGGATAATAAAGAATTAGATCTAACTCTGTTCTGCTTATAAATATTCTACGTGGAAAACTGTTTTATTTTTGATATCTTTTCAGTCTAAATTAACCTTTAATGAAACATGGTATTTGTTATATCCCCTGGAGGTATGTGTATGTTGTTCAAGATATTAATTTGGAGTTTATGTAAAATTAGGGAGATCATCATGTAAATCTGTACAACTGTGCCTTGCTTTTTGTTAGTAATTTCAATGTTATCTTTTTTTGTAATTATCAATCTTTTCTATAAAATCTAAGGTCCAGAATGCCAAGGCAAATCACTTATAAGTAAGAACCAGCAAATACCATTTCCACCCTCAAATCACCTTCATCCAAGGCCACAATTGAAGGGATTCACATCAAAACAAAAAATATGTCATCAGAAATAGATTTTCAAGATTTACCTGAAGAAAACAAAACAAGATTATTCAGAATAAGGCACTATAAAATATTATTTCTACAATTGGGAAATTGTGATAGTTTCTCACAATAAGATTTTAATTCTGATATTAATTCACTCATGCATAAATACACAAATGATAAAATTGAAGGGAGCCTGACAACTCTGGTGTTTCATGTTATACACATTAGGGTACAAAAAGCTTTTAGTTGTTTTTGAATTTTTAGTGAATAGGGTTTAAGAATGTAACATCTTTATATAAACTCATCCATTTAAAAAAATGTATAATATCTATAAAAGTTGTGGGTAAGTATCAACTGTACCAATCATCCCAGCTGAAATTACAGTAATAATATCCAGAGATCTAGGATATTATTATTTGAATAAACTAGAGATGTTTATTAATAAATTTTAAATGTTTCATTACATGTCTTGATGTCCTATAGAAATAATAAATATTTTGTAGGCTAAATTATGTCCATATATTTTTAATGCAGAATATTATTTTAAAATTAAAAGATGACTAAGTGGGGAAAGTGCCATAGCTGTAACAGTTTTTAATGATTACAACCCAATTATAATGGCAACTGATAGGTTAAGAACAAATACTGAAAATGGTAACTGGTGATGTGAGTTTTGAACCAGAAATGTTCACTTACTGACTATGTCTAATAATGTATTCTAAGAGCAACTTGTTCCATGAGCTAATAAAGGTTTTCTTCATAGCCTATGGATGAGTCCTGCTATTGCAGTTTTTGATAATATTTGCATTGAAATTCAATCTTTTATTGTTTGTAATGAATATATACCAAAGTTAACACATCTCTGGCTGAAATTATAATCTAGATTACCTGAAATCATTTCCCCAATCTTCCAAAACATAAATTCATAGAGCCATTTACTAATATCTTTAAACTGATGTTGTTTTTCCTTCCTGTGTACCTCTAGCATTTTTTTTATTATGTTCAGTTAGCCAACATATAGTACCTTTAGCATTTTTTAAAGGTTTTATTTATTCATTTTAGAGAGAGAGAGAGAGATAGACAGAGAGAGACAGCATGAGTGAGAGGGGCAGATGGAGAGGGAGAGAGAGAATCTCAAGCAGACTCCACACTGAGCATGGAGCCTGATGAGGGGTTCATCGCAGGACCCTGAGATCATGACCTGAGCCTAGACCAAAAGTCAGATACTTAACTCACTGTGCCACCAAGGCACACCTCTAGCATTTTTTTTATACTACACATATTAGTACTTGAGAATTTTAAACATGGCACATTGTACATGCATTTTTGTTATGTAATTACTTTATTTAAAAAAAATCCATGACATTTGAGGCTATTTCTTTATCAAGGATTTTTTAAAAATTATTTTGTCAATAAGCTGATATTTATTTGATACAGAGTAGCCTCAATATCTGATACTTGAATTAAATGTTTTCTTTAGAGACGCTTGGGTGGCTTAGTGTCTGCCTCCAGCTCAGGTCATGATCCCAGGGTCCTGGGATCGAATCCTGCTTTGGGATCCCTGCTCAGTGGGGAGTCTGCTTCTCCCTCTGCCTGCTGCTCTCTCCTGTTCATGCTCTCTCTCCCACTCTCTCCCTCTCTGACAAATAAATACATAAATTATTTAAGTTATGCTTATGATAAAACACTCATGAACTATTAACTTTTCAGATAGAACAAGTAAACATTAAAGAAATTATATAAGAAAACTTGGCATGTTTTACCCAGGTGCTCTTACATCTGCTAAATTCATTATTGTTCATACTTACTAATCAAGCCCTAATCAATCAATATCAAACACACTTTGTATCTTTTGATTTCAACAAATAAGTACTTTCTTAATTAAAGGAATATGACATATATATAAATCAGTATATGAAGTATAGGTAAGATTTGGCAAAGATTGTCTCCCACAATCTGCCATCTGCATGCTGGAGAGCCAGGAAAACCAGGATATAATTCAGTCCAAGGCCGAAGACTTGAGACCCAGGGGAGCCACTGGTTAAGTCCTAGGAGTCCAAAAGCAGGTCCAATGTCTGAAGGCAGGAGAAGGCCAAAGTCCCAGCTCCACAAGAAAGAAATGATTGGCCCTTCCTTTGCTTTTTTGTTCCATTTGGACCCTCAAGGGATTGGACGATGCCTCCCCAGGGTGAGGGTGAATCTCTTTACTTGGTCTATTGAATCAAATGCTAATCCTTTGCAGAAAACTGTCACAAATATAGCAACGTGTCACCAGATATCTGGGCATCCTGTAAGCCAATCAAATTGACACAAAATTAATCATCACAGGGATATTTATCAATTCATTGAATGATGTCAGTGTTATCCTGTTATCAAAACTAAATGAAGACATTATAAGAAAATAAAACTTGAATTCATATCCCTTATAAATATATATGCCAAAATTCTTAACAAAACTTTAACAAGTTGTATTCAACAATACCAAAAAAAAAAAAAAAGAGAGTGAGAGAGAGAGAAAATGCTCTTGACATGTTGACTAAATGGAATTTATTTCACGAATACAAGGTTGTTGTTACATTTGTAAATCAATCATTTTAACCTATGATATTAATAGACTTTGGAAATCATCTGAAAGCTTTGGAGAAAGAATTTGGCAAAAAAAAATAACACCCACACATGATAATCAACAAAATGAAAACACAAACACTATCTACAGAGATGGGAGAGAAAATATTTGCAAACCACATATCTGAAATCAGGGGTTAACACTGAAAATATATAAGGAACTCATAAACTCAATGGCAAAAAACCAAATAACTCAATTTATTTATTTATTTATTTATTTATGATTTTATTTACTTGACAGAGAGAGGCACAGTGAGAGAGGCAACACAAACAAGGGGAGTGGGAGAGGGAGAATCAAATAACTCAATTTAAAAAGGACAAAGGAATGAACAATCTTCCAGAGGAAACGTACAAATGGCCAATAGGTATATAAAAAGATGTTCAACATTGGGGTGCCTGGGTGGCTCAGTCTGTTAAGCATTTCAGCTCAGTTCATGACCTCAGGGTTGTGAGATAGAGCCCTTGTCAGGCTCCTTGCTAGGCTTGGATCCTGCTTAAGATTTTCTCTCTCCCTGTCTCTCTACCTCTCTCTCTGCCCCCCCCCCCGACTCCTTCCCCTCTTAAAAAAAAAAAAAAAAAAGATAATATACTCTGTTAGGATGGCTATTATCAAAAAGACAAGAGGTAAGTGTTGGTGAGAGAGTTTTGAAATTGAGGAGTACTGCAGCTTTTTTCTTTTTCAAGATTGTATAGCTATTGCATCTAAATAATGATTTCAGTGACTCTCATAAGTTTTGGTATGTTGTCTTCACTTTCATTCATCTCCAAGTATGTTCTGATTTCCTTTTATATTTCATCTATAACTCATTGATAATTTAGAAACATCTTTAAAATTCACATATCATGAATTTCCCAAATATCTTTCAATTATTTATTTTTTTTTTTAAAGATTTTATTTATTTGAGAGCCAGAGACAGAGATAGCAAGTGAGAACACCGAGCGGGGAGGAGAGGGAGAAGCAGGCTCCCCCACTGAGCAGGGAGCCCGATGCAGGGCTCGATCCCAGGACCCTGGGATCATGACCTGAGCTGAAGGCAGACGCTTAACCGACTGAGCCACTCAGGCGCCCCAATATCTTTCAATTATTATTTTAAATTTTATTCAGTTACAAATAAATATACTTTGTATATTTTCAATTCTTTTAAATCTATTGAGACTTATTTTATGGCTTAGTATATGGTATGATTTCTCCTGGAGAATATCTCATGTACATTCTCGTGCACATGAATATGCATTCTTGTGTTTTGGGGTAGAGCGTTCTATAGATGTCTGTTATGTTTAGTTGGCTTGTAGTTTTGTTTGAGACTTCATTTCTTTTTGGTATCCTATCTAGTTGTTATATCCATTATGAAATTGAGATATTGATGTCTCACTCATAGAACCTAGACATCAATACTTCTTTTTTAATCCCCTTGCATTACAACGGATAGTCACATATGAGAGAAAAAAAAAAATGTTCTGAAGAGTACCATTACAGAGCAGTGGTTTTGGGCCCAAGCTGATATGAGAACTGTTTGATCAGAGCCTGTGACATAAGTACCAAAATTGAGCATAAGAATTTATATGTTTTGCTAACAACTTAACATGGTAATTTTTTGTCTGCTAACTATATTGAGTTTTTATTCTATATGACTTTTGTTTTATTTTTCTATATTGCCTTTTACTGTATTTTTAAAAAGTAATGGTTTGTGATAGATTGAAAAAAATATTTTCTTCCACATAAACAATTTGAAAAGATTGAGCATTAGCATTTTCATACAGTAGTATGTCTTTGGGCCTTTATTTTAATTTTTACAAAAAACGCCATTCTCTTTCTACCACTCCTGTCAACCCAGGAAAAAGTGCAGGTCTCTCTGTCACTTTAAGTATGTGGGTGGGTAGTAGATGGATCATAGCTAACATAGATTTGCCCCAGAAACTTTCCATTTTGTATGTGTGTTCAGTCCCACATCTCAGTTCTAAACTTCATAAGAGATTATAATTCCATATAAAAAGAATAGGTCCCTAGGTTTGATGTGTGGAGGATTGAATGAGAGGAAAAGAAATAAAGTCTGTGGACCTTAAAGGGAGATGAATTGTCGAAAGTTACTTGTCTTGGGGAGCACCTGGTTGGTCAGTTGGTTGGGCTTCGGATTCTTGATTTTGGCTCAGGTCATGATCTCAGGGTCCTGAGATAGAGCCCCACGTAGGGGGAGTCTGCCTGAGATTTCACTCCCTTCCTTTTGCCCCTCTTCCACTCACACACGTGCTCTCTCTCTCTAAATAAATAAATAAATAAATAAATAAATAAATAAATAAATAAATAAATAAATGTAGGATGCTTTTACAATCTTAGTATCACTGAAGCTGTATCATTAAAATGTCTTCCCATTTTCCTCCCAATTTGCTCTCATCTGTCAAGATAACAACATAATGTAACACAGAAACAGAATCATCGGGAAAAACAATAAACAGGAAAGTTAGGGGGATGCCCACCTACAGGTGACTGTCCTTGTAGAATAACCATTTGCATAGATTTTTTTCCCAGAATTTTATAGCATTTCATCATTCATCACTAATCTGGTTATAAACATTGTTTCCTCTAGTAAATCCCTAAATCTGTGCATTTAATACTCTATATTAAGACCCAAGATTTCTTGCCTGATATGTTCAGCATCTGATTATCAAAGACATAAAATTGTGCAGTCTATATATACCATGGAAGAAGAAATGTGACCTTTCTCTTATATATCAACAAAAATGACAGATGATAAATAGAATAGAGAATAAAATATATATGATATAAGGGAATGAGTGCTCTAAGAACTCTTAGTGTATTTATGAAAATGAAAAGATCAAATAAAAGCTGTCAGGAAACATGCAGATTCTCAATAATGATAGAGATGAAGAGGAGCCCTGTTCAAAGTCTCCTGCATTTCATCATGAGCCACCAATTCCATATTTGAATGTTTTGGTTAATATTGTACTTCTATAACACTTAGAAACTCCAAAAATTTCAGGATAAAGATAAAAAATGTAAATTTTTATCTTGTCCTTTTTTAGACCCGAGATGAAATGCACATAACATAAAAGTAACCATTTTAAAGTGAACATTCAGGGGGCGTCTGGGTGGCTCAGTCGGTTAAGCATCTGCCTTTGGCTCAGGTCATGATCTCAGGGTCCTGGGATCAAGCCCTGTGTCAGGCTCCCTGCTCAGAGGAGAGCCTGCTTCTCCCTCTCCTGCTGCTGTGCCGCTCCCCCACCCCCCACTTTGTACTCTCTCTCTCCCTCT
>NW_028042486.1:0-456 GCF_054177405.1 Leptonychotes weddellii
AAGGCAGTCGCTTAACCAACTGAGCCACCCAGGCGCCCGTCATCTTGCCAACTTCTATAACCTCAGTGGAAGCAGGGTGACACAGGTAACAAGTTCTATGATCCTGAGCTCACGTCACAATATAGTTTGTACATTCAAAGGGGCAAAAAGTGGAGTAAGAGTGTTGGCTACAAAATCACATTTGGATTAATTGAGGATGAAATTCTTTTTTTTTTTTTTAAAGTACTGCTGCCCTTGGGCATTTATGTGCCAATTGGTGGATGCTGGTAGATATAGTATTAACCACTAAGAAACCCCCTTCCCCTTTTAAAAAATGTAGTTAAAACAACCTTTAACAGTCTCAAGAATGTCCTTAGTCAAGGCCAGTTGTCCGGCTACATTTCCAAAAAGTCCGAAGTATGTAACAACAACCTAATATGTTTGCTGCAATAATGAGATTATGTATGTGAGATATCT
>NW_028042487.1:0-456 GCF_054177405.1 Leptonychotes weddellii
GAAAAGTCAATAGGAAGCCACTGAAGATTTTTGAACAGGAGCATGATTTAATCAGAACTTCTCTTTATGATGATGGAGAGCAATTATTTATTTATTTGGGGGAAAGAATCTATTCTGGAGAAATAAAAATGTTCAAGAACCATAATTTTAAAATGTTATATCTTTTTAACATCATAAAATGTATTTGCAACTTCTTTTTATATGTTATTTTAAAAGTTTATTACTGAGGGGTATCCTTTTTATTTTTTAAAGATTTTATTTAGGGGCGCCTGGGTGGCTCAGTTGTTAAGTGTCTGCCTTCGGCTCAGGTCATGATCTCAGAGTCCTGGGATCGAGCCCAGCATCAGGCTCTGCATCAGGCTCCCTGCTTGGCAGGAAGCCTGCTTCTCCCTCTCCCACTCCCCCTGCTTGTGTTCCCTCTCTCGCTGTCTCTCTGTTAAATAAATAAATAAAATC
>NW_028042488.1:0-456 GCF_054177405.1 Leptonychotes weddellii
GTGGCCCTCGTGGGCCTCGTGGTGCAGGTGACTGTCCCCAGCCGCCACCTCCGCTGGGCTCCCTCCAGGGCACGGCGAAGCAAGCTGGTCGTCTGGGAAGGGTGCAGAGACCAGCTCTGCCAACCTTCCCTGTGGGTGCCAGGAAGGGGAGTGCAGGCGGCGGCCAGGAAACCCGGCCCCCCCGGCGCACCCCGGCGCACCCCGCCGCATCCCAGGTGTTCACTGGGTGTGGAGAGGCCCGCTCCGGGGCCGGGCCGTTCCTGCCCCGAGAACAGGAAAACAAGGTCAGCTCAGGACACGGACTACCGCCCAGCTGCGGTCCTTCCTGGTGGATGCAGGCCGGGCCCGGAGAGGTGGGCTCTCGGCCAGGGGGCGCGCTCTGTCCGCGCGGCTCTGCCCCTTCTTTCTCATCCTCCGTCAGAGGGAAAAGTACCGGCCTCGCCACCCACCTGCCGA
>NW_028042489.1:0-456 GCF_054177405.1 Leptonychotes weddellii
CCTGGGTGGCTCAGTTGGTTAAGCGACTGCCTTCGGCTCAGGTCATGATCCTGGAGTCCCGGGATCGAGTCCCGCATCGGGCTCCCTGCTCGGCAGGGAGTCTGCTTTGCCCTCTGACCCTATCCCCTCTCATGTGTTCTCTCTCATTCTCTCTCTCTCAAAATAAATAAATAAAATCTTTAAAAAAAAAAAGAGAGAGAACTAAAACCTGAGTATCCGGGCGCCTGGGTGGCTCAGTTGGTTAAGCGACTGCCTTAGGCTCAGGTCATGATCCTGGAGTCCCGGGATCGAGTCCCGCATCGGGCTCCCTGCTCGGCGGGGAGTCTGCTTCTCCCTCTGACCCTCCTCCCTCTCATGCTCTCTGTCTCTCATTCTCTCTCTCAAAATAAATAAATAAAAAAAAATCTTTAAAAAAAAAATAATAAAAAAATAAATAAATAAAACCTGAGTATCCGA
>NW_028042490.1:0-456 GCF_054177405.1 Leptonychotes weddellii
AATATCGCCTCGGATTCACTTCTCCGCACGTCCTACCTTCCAGAAAGTGGTCGCTTTTCTGTTCAGAGAGTTGTTGCTATTCCTTTCTTCGATCTCCTGTTGAGTTTGTAGGTGTTCAGAATGGTTTGATCCCTATCCAGCTGAATTCCTGAGAGGAGACGAAATCCAGGTCTCCTACTCCTCCGCCATCTTGCTCCCATTGAGTCATTGTTAATAAATACAGCCATTGTTGTGCTGAACAAGGTTGTCCTATGTCGGTGTGGACAGGGTCCTCTGTGTCAGCAGTGAGTGCAGACTGCATAGCTGTTTCTCACTATGGGCTTGCTTTCTCTGACAGATTACAAACTCTTGTGGATCACCTGTTGTCTTGCTTTGACCACAAAATCTCCTCAGAGGAAGCACGTGCTACTTGTGGACAAGGGGTCAGAGCCCATGCTCACCCTGCCCCTTAGTCTC
>NW_028042491.1:0-456 GCF_054177405.1 Leptonychotes weddellii
ATATAAATAAGGCAATGTCTGAGATACTGGTTTTGAAGCAGAGAAAGATTTACTATCAGAAGAGCAGCCCAGTGAGAAGGCAGGGAATCGTCCCCAAAGCTGCCTTGCCCTATTGAGCCTATGCACAGCTTATATACATGAGAAAAAGGTAAGGGATTTCTTGAAACTGGGGATGAGGGGAGCAGTTTGAAACAGTCTGGAGGTAAGCATTCTTTTGGACAATGGGGCACGATTTAGGACCTGGTACAATCAGATATGTCAAGACAAATGATACCATCCTGTTCCCATTAGCTTTCTACAACTACTGGGTACATGAGTAGGGGTAATGATTGATCAAACATGAGGTTAAGAGGTGCACAGAACATAATTAAGTAGGGAACAAAACAGAATGTGGAGCTAAGTTACTAATACAACTGTAGTTCTGATTATGCTTTCAAAATAGGTCCAGGAACCAAG
>NW_028042492.1:0-456 GCF_054177405.1 Leptonychotes weddellii
AAAAATTGTTTTCAGATTGACCCAGACTTGCATGGGGTCTGTTAATATTTTTAAGTACGTAAAGTCTTTTTTTTTTTTTTTTTTAAAGATTTTATTTATTTATTTGAGACAGAGAGAATGAGAGACAGAGAGCATGAGAGGGAGGAGGGTCAGAGGGAGAAGCAGACTCCCTGCCGAGCAGGGAGCCCGATGCGGGACTCGATCCCGGGACTCCAGGATCATGACCTGAGCCGAAGGCAGTCGCTTAACCAACTGAACCACCCAGGCGCCCCGTACGTAAAGTCTTTTTGATGTACAGGCCTGGCACATAGCACATTACTATAGAGGTATTCGATTAGTTAAAAAAAATCCAATTGAAATGAGGCTGATCTGAATTCTGTTTTAGTTGACTGAGGCTGTAATTGAATGGATGTTTATACTTGGATCTTGATCGGTCCATCAGAGGGTCTCCTTCCC
>NW_028042493.1:0-456 GCF_054177405.1 Leptonychotes weddellii
GTGGTGTCTTGTATGCTAATCTTTGTTATTGCAGCCATACTTCACGAAATGTCTCTTTCCTAACAAGTTTATTTTCTTCATCCGACAATTCCGGGAGTCTTGGGTGTGTAAATCCACCCTCACTAGTGGTGTGACTTCCTGTGCGCTTGGTCATCTCCATTAGTTCATTACCTGAGCTTAATGATGTAAGAGTCCTGTGGCCTAATTCGACAAAGCTTTCCTCCAGAGAGCGTCTGACGTCACCTCTCCAAGTACATGTGCCACTTCTCGCCCTCCTTGTGGCTTTGACTGGAAATGTGGGCTCAGCTTTCCCGCCTCGTGGCTCTTCCTCGATGTACCACCCTCGCGGCAGAGAGGCCCTTAGAATCTAGCCTCTCTCTCTGTTCACTATTGGGGTTTCCAAAAATCTTAAGTTGTGGTTCCACAACAGGCTCACGTGGAGCCAAAGTTCAAGAA
>NW_028042494.1:0-456 GCF_054177405.1 Leptonychotes weddellii
CTAATTTTTGTATAGATGCTCACAGATATGTGTACAAAGCAATTCATGTTAATCTTGTTTGCAATTGGAAAAAAAAAAAGAAAAAGAAAAAGAAAGAAAGTTAAAGCAGTCAAATTGTGATGGAATAAAATATTACCATCTATTAAAACAAGTGAAGTGTACCTAAAAGGGAATGAGGTGTTAAAAAATCATGTTCCTAAATAATGCATTTAAGATATGTAATAGAAGGATATTGGCCCATTCATATATGTTTTACAAAAAACAAATATAATACAAAAAGAATTATGACTATGCCTATTTATTTATTGTATTCATCTACACAATGATGCCTTTGCTAATAGCAACCCCATATCTTCATTATAAAATTTAATTCAAAATGTCCTACACTGGCCATTGGGACTTTTCTTGTACCTATAAAAAGTTAATATGATTTCTTCAATCCTAATCAAATCTTAA
>NW_028042495.1:0-9554 GCF_054177405.1 Leptonychotes weddellii
TTTTTTTTTTAAAGATTTTATTTATTTATTTGACAGAGAGAGACACAGTGAGACAGGGAACACAAGCAGGGGGAGTGGGAGAGGGAGAAGCAGGCTTCCCGCGGAGCAGGGAGCCGGATGTGGGGCTCGATCCCAGGACCCTGGGATCATGACCTGAGCCGAAGGCAGACGCTCAACGACTGAGCCACCCAGGCGCCCCCAATGTCACATATTCTTATAAGGATTTTGGTTTTCTTTAATTTCTCTCAGTATTTTCTGTATAAAGATTTTTCATATTTTTGGTTAGATTTATTCCTAGATATTTGCTGGGGTTTTTTTTGTTACTATTGTAAATAGTACCCTTTTCAAAGTTCATTTTCTAATTGTTGCTAGATACACCTACTCTACAATTAATTTTTTATTGATCTTATACTCAGGGTCTTACTAAATTTATTCAATAATTCTCATAGCTTATTGGTAGATTCTCTTGGATTTTCACAATCACGTTGTTTTCAAATATTTTGTGTTTTCCTTTCCATTCATTATACATTTTGCATCTTTTTTTCTTGCCTGATTACACTTGTTAGGTAACACACGTCTAGTGCACTGTGGAATAAAAGTGGTGATGGGGCATTTTTGTCTTACTTCCAGTCTTAAAGGAAAAATTTTCAATATTTCTCTACTAAATTCATAGAAACTCCTTAAACAGATTAAATAAATTCCTTCTATTCCTAATCTACTAGGAATAGATATTTTAGGAAAACAAGCATGTGTTTATTTTTATCAAATGCTTTTTCTTTACCTATTAAGATGATCATATGGTATTTTTTTTCTTTCATTGTTTTAAGGTAGTTAATTACATTAATTGATTTCTAAATGCTGAAACAACCTTGCATTCCTGCAATAAACCTTACCTGGTCATTTTTTATACATCACTAGAATTAATTTGCTAATATTAAGATTTTTGTGTCTATATCACAAAAGACTATCTTATAATGTTCCTTTCTTGCATAGTCTTAACCAGTTTGTATGATTAAAAGTTACTGAAGTTTGATAAAACAGGTTCCTATTCTCTTCCTTTAAACACTTAGAAGAATTCTGGGCTTGGAGTTTTCTTTGTTGGAAGGTGTTTAACTACAGACACAATTATTCTAATAGTTACAGGATTATTCAGATTTTCTATTTATTTCTCTATTAGTTTCAGTTAAGTTGTGTTTGCTGTTACAACTAAATTTTCACATTTACTGGCTTACAGTTGTTCATGATATATTCAATGTCTTAGTCTGTAGTTATGTCTTTCTCCCCAATACTGATAACTTGTGTCTTTTCTTCCTGATAAATCTTGTTAGAACGTTATCAATTTTATGAGTGCTTCCAAGAAGCAAATTTGGATTTGTTGATTTTTCTGTATTCTGCTTTCCCTTCCCCATTTCATTAATTTCTCTATTATTTTTATTTCTTGTTTCAACATACTTTAATTTGTTTTTATTTGGTATCTTGGCCCTTCAAGACCTAGATGATGTGGTTACTTGTCAATTCTTTTGAACACCTGCTTTTCTGCTTTCTTTATCCAACTTTGCTGTTTGCTTTCTAAAGGAGAGCTGTTCTGACATCAGCGATCCCTCATAGCAAGCTCTTCTTGCATGTTTATTTTTTTTAGGTGAAAAATATCATTTTTGTCAATTTCCTACCCAGAGTTCTATGGTATTTTATTTTGTAACACACAGAATATGTGTATATCAATTTAGAGAGAATGACAATTTTATAATATCATTGGGGGAAAATATAGATTGTTGAGAAAGATTGCAGAAAATTTGACTGATTTGGGAAAAAAACCCCTAAAGATGGATTCCTAACTCACTCCTTATAGCCAAATAAATTCCAGAAGAATTGACAATTTGAATACAAAAACAAAACCTACTTATGAATGTGTTCAAGAAACTACCAGTAATTTCAAATATGATTTTTTAATCAAGAAATTTTATAACGTATTTATATTAGCAAAAGCTGGGAAACAAATATCCATCATATAAGAAATGGTTGAATAAATTATGTACATTCATATAATAGAATAAATTTTATGATGTTCTATATATGCTGATATAGAAAGATAGCCAAGATCCATAGTTAAATCATAAAAAGTGAGTTAAAGAAGTAAAGGATATGTTGTGTGAATAAATCCATTTACACATAACTTTTACTTCACTTTATGGATATTGACATTGTGTTATTATTTACCATGAACTTGCATTACTTTCATAGTTTATAAAACTAGATTAAGTTAGAACAAGAATTTTAAAGTAGAATAAAACGTTTTCCAAATATTTTCTTCTTTGAGCCTTTCTCAAACTTTCACCTTTTTATTTTGGGGAGGTTATTGAGCATTCTTACCCATTTCTAATATTTTTCTTATTTTGTTCAAAATTATTTTTGAGTGAGGAAAAATACAAACAACAATGACAAAAACACTTATTTTGGGGGGGAACATCTTTTTCAGTAATTTCTTTTTCATAGATCTGTAGATGTATAGACAACAGGCATAATGTTACATAAATCTGACCATATTTTTTATGTAACTTAATTAACTTAATAATATTTTATAAGTCTCTTTGCATGGCAATAAACTTGGATCTACTAAACGATTTTTAATGGCAGCAAAATATCCCTTTGTATTTTCCTACTGTATTTTATTTCACGTACCCTTAATTGGACATTTGGTTGTTTCTAGATTGTTCCCTTTTAAACAACATTGCATTAAGCACCTTTATGCAAACACCTCTCCCCAGTTGAGTGACTACTCCTTAGGTAATTCCTAGACATGAGCTACTTCTGTCAAAGGGTATACATTAATTTTTCTTTTTCAACATACTACCAGCCTGCCCTTCAGAAAGAATATGCCAATTTGCACCTCTAATAATGGTGCAGAGGGTGCCCTTTCCCCACATGTTTGCCAAAAGTAGTTTTTATCAATTTTTAAAAAACTTTGACTATCTGATAGAATTACTTATTCAAAATTGTAGATGGTTATTAGCATTTTAAAAAAGGTTCCCTTCATAGCAAGGCAGCAGCACTGATTAGCACTCCTTTGTCTATTTATATCATGTGACAAAATTCCTCTGAATGAACGGGCTTCATAATAATTTCCTTCTTGGGGCACTTAATGAAAATGTGTGGGTGAATTCAATTTTGTTTCATGTGCAAAAATCTCCTGAAGACATGTTTCAAAAGGAGAATCTACATTAAGCCCGCATTGACAGAAGCAACCAATTTGACCCCCAGGAGGGCATTGCCTGAGTCTGGCCTGGAGTAGTTAATTACTGAGGGAATAGATTTATTGGTCAATTTTAGAAAAAAAACCAAACAAACCCTCAAAACTCCACTTCCAAACCAATAATAATAATAATAATGACAACAACAAATGTCAAACTAGTGGATTCAGGATCAGTATTCACTATAAATAACCTCATATCTACTTCATCCTCACTCAGGGTCAGGGAAAAAAAAAACTTGACTCAACATTTTATTTATCCAGTACAGTAATCAACATTTGTTTTATTTCCATTAATTCTCAGTTTGTGAGCCTTTGGAGAGAACCCAACTTAAGTAATCTTTGCTTAGCAAAGCTTTTCTTCAGGAAAATAAAAAGCAAGTTCATAGTGCAAAGAAGACTAGAGAAATATTTAAACTACTTAAGAGGACAATCAGTGTTTAAAAACTCTGATAGTTCATGGTAACCATTCATGTTAATTAAACAACATAAAGTTTAAACAACTTAACTCAGCAAACCGTGTTCTCTGAAGACTTACTAGATATTATATTTTTTTTAGTATGAGTCATTTACTGTACTTACTAGAAAGTAAAAAAAAAAGTCATATTTATTTTATAAAATCACATCACTAATGCTGATTGGCTTCTTTCTCCTATTAGTAAAAGAATGAAACTTTACCATATTACTATGGTTTGTACAGAGAAATATTACAGCAGTTCATTATCCTGTACCCTTCTTAACTAATACTAATTAAATTCACATGGATTCCTCAACACAGCTTTTATTTGGCATAGTACAGTTTGACACAACCTACTGACTTTCATCTACTCATCCAAGTAATACACTGAAATCTGTTTTAATTGGGAGGTGAAAACCTACAAAACTGTAATAAAAATGAAAGGAAAGGAAGAACTAAAAATGTCCTTTTATTTTCTCCATAATTTTGTCCCGGGATTAATTTTTTTGTTTTAAAATTTGTTTTTCTTCCTGACTGGAAGCTTTCTTTAGAGAATATCTCAGATTTCATTTTTTATATACTATTGAGTATATCTATATTTTGAACAAGCTGGGGTATAAATGAATAATTTTTATTCCTGTATTGGGGGATTTGCAAACAAACATGACAATATATTTTACTGGAATTATAACTTTTGCTTCTGCAATTCTAATATTTGCTCAGTCCCAGTCCTGAGGAAATTTGTTCATGGTAAATCCAGTAATTCCTCTGGGCTTTAAAGGTAGCATAAGAGTGAATTGTACTGAAGAGCTGTGACTTTACAACGAGGATGTAAATGATCTAAAGACTTTCTTGCCAGTCATGGTCATGGTTCCTAGAGTGCAGCCTCTCTTATGAAGCTGAAGATTTATAATTACATATGAGGACAACTGCAATCCTTTGAGATCCTTCTAAATTTAGGACATTGTAATAATAGCAGTATTACTACTTCTAAAATAGTAATAATACTAATGGAACTAATTTTTTTTAGGATTTAAATTATGCTAAGGAATGTGTTAAAGGCTTTTACTTTAAAATTTTTTAACAATTTATGTTATAATGACAACAAAACTCATAAATTGATAATTTTATTTCCATTTTACAGTTGGGGAAGCTGCACTCAATGGTATTAATGCACTTGCCCACATAAAACACAATAAAGGGAAGAACTGAGCTTTCTTGAGGTTTGTTTAAGGCCCAAATCATTTTTGCCAGACTAGGCTGTCTCTCCATTATAAGAGATTCGGGTTTGGGGGCAGCAAGATGTTTGTTAACAATAGAATTGGTGAGTATTTATAAGGCTTTAGAGTTTACAAAGGATATTTTTAATACATACATTTTGTTTGATCATCAGAGCAACTCCGGGGTTGGCAGGGAAGGTATCTGTGACTCTGACCACATTTTTTTTCAAGTACAGAAACCTGAAAGGTAAATTCCTTTGTATCCAACTAGTGAAAGCAACAGGTGGTGCTTGAGGCGGTGGATACTTATCTTCTCCCAATGTCTACTACCACCCAGTCACCCAGAACAATCCCCTCAAAAAAGCAAAAAGTGAAAAAAGTGAGAACAAAACTTCTGCCTTGCATTTATAATGTTAAGACAAAACTTTCTAATCCTAGAGAAATGTTTTGCACTATGCTCTGTAGAACCATCATAATGATTATATACAGTTTTATGTGTATTATTATGCATATAGACTTTATATATGGAACTTCGCACAGTGTGGGTATTCTTTCTCTGCCTCACCTGCAGGAGGGAGGCTACACATCCTAATTTAGGACTTTACAGTTTAGGACTATACAGTGTCTGAAGTAGAGGAGGTACACCACTTAGATGTTTGAGAGCTTCTACTTTGTCCTATATTTCTTTGAGAATTCTTGGCCTCCCTATGCACCCCTGGCTGCTATCCAACCCTCTCCCATCCCCTGCATTTCATTGTCTTCTTTTAAACTTAATTTGACTTTTTAAAAACATGAGAATTTCAGATGCACAGCCTATAAAAACACAACAAAACACATTTTAGGAAGATGAATAGGTATCATTAAGTAAGTAAAGTTAATATAGGAAATAAATGTAGTTACAGCTATAAGGAATTCAGCTTCATTAAACTGAATAAATACTGTAGCCAGATATTCTTGAAATCCTTGAGCTTGTAACTTAAGGGGAAGGTTATTTTCTATGAATTTGCTAAATTACTTTAGCCAGTAAAAACTGATAATAGTGTTCTTATTTCTGGAGGTTTTCCATTTTTGATTCTTTTTCTTTCTTTTTTGGGGGGATATTAAAGTAAAAGTACAGAGTTTTGTAAGGTTTCATTTAAGTTAATATACTATTGAGTTAAGAATAGCTTCTCAAGTCTGCAACTTCCCAGAGTGATTATCATGATATTGATCAGAAATATTGGCCCCTAAATAAAATTGGACTTAGATCTATTTTGATGAAATACACACACACACGCACACACACACAGTATAGGATTACAAGATTTCAAGGATAGAGTCACCTTGTAATGTATGTCCAGACATCTGGCCAATGCTTGATTGTTCCAACACTCTTGTGAAGGGCTGCTCAGCATGGAACTGAACACAACCAAAAGCAGAAACCCCACTACTTTCCCAGGAAGCAAATGGCATTTTTAGACATTTGTAACTGTTAGGAAATCCTTCCTTAAGTTGAGCTGAAATGTAGTTCTCTATCACTTTCAACTACTTCTTTGCTTCACAGAAAGAAGTCAAATACAGTATCATTTATTGCATACCGCTTTGCTCTAACAGCGGAAAAGGAATTTCTATCAGAATCCTTGTAGTAGTCGGCAGTTCTACAGTGTAGGCAGCAACTGCTAGTTTTCATTCCATAGTCTTGTTAGTCTTGAAAGTAAACATTTTGCTGGGGTTTGTGGTTGGCATATAGAACCTTGAGTCTAGAATAACTTCAAAGGCTGGGGGCGCTATAGAACCAGAATTATGTTCAAAGATGTGTTCTCTAGAAGGCTCATCTCAGGAGATCTAATAGTATTGGCCCTTAGGAAGAAAAAAAATAAGAGTCATGGCATAATGTAATTAGTTTCCCTGTGGTTTTGCCAATAAATGCTAGCTAAAGAAAACTAGTTGAAACAGCCTATTTTCTGGGCAGGAATGAAAACCATGCTGAAAAAAATTTCTCTTAATGAATAAACCAAGAGAAACATTGTTATTAATATTAGGCACTGGCATGAAATATTCACATGTTATCAAAAAATTTTAACGGTTAGTATTCTATTTCTTTAATCTTTTTCATTTAGCTATGATGAATTTCCTTTCTTATTCATCGTGTGTGTCTTTTTATCATTGTAATTAGCCAATGCTAAATTCTTTCTTGAGTGAAAGTATGAAGAATATACACAAAAAAGGAAGATTTCTAATGATGTCATTTTTTTTTAGGTCTCTGAGTTGCATACAAATATCCCAGCTCTTGCAAGTGATCTGAGTAACAGCCACCCACGACATGGCTGTGGATACACCTCTCCATTCATTATGAGAACAATGTGCTGTTACTACAGGAAGATTTACCACTGCAACAGACAGAAAGGATATTGAGTCCCAAACACCATGAGCTGTGTCTGACCTCTCCATGGCATCCCATTTTCTTGATGAAAGCGTTACAAACTAAAATACTTAGGATTGAGGACATTATCCAGTGTTGTTTTATATCAGCTATTTCAGAATGAAATGCATAGAACATCAGGACAAATGCAGAATGCTAGAATTGAACAAGTGTTCATTGAAAAAGGCTTTTCCTTCACTATTTTAGAGGGGGTTGAAGCGTTTGTTTGGAATAACATTTAGTTGTATCACTAGCTTGAAAATTTCAAGAACTTCTTTCCTTCATGTTATGTTATTCCTAATAAACACTGTCATTTATGCTAGTGCATTTACCACATTCAAATTCCCTTGACAGACTTTCTAAATTAGCTGCTTTTGAATATGCTACTGTATATAATAATACAGCAGTAATCAGAAATGTTCAGAAAAATTTCTTTTACCATCCTCCCCAGTTTCATATTTTTGAGGGAAAATAATTTGAGACTAATTAAACTGATTTGCTATTTAAGCTGACCAAATTTTCTGCTCAACTTTTTCTTTTGCTTTGGGTAATTTTTTTTTTTTTTGTACAATGCATGGGGGTAGATACTTTACAATTTAGAAGGTAAAAAGGTACAGATCTTTTTCTTGTGCATTTCAGTATGATTTTAAGTCTAATGCATGTACATAGCACTCAACTTTTTACTATATAAACAGTGATACTCAAA
Organism: Leptonychotes weddellii; assembly: GCF_054177405.1. Classification (NCBI taxonomy): domain Eukaryota; kingdom Metazoa; phylum Chordata; class Mammalia; order Carnivora; family Phocidae; genus Leptonychotes; species Leptonychotes weddellii. Next base: position 8,032 of record NW_028042495.1, read on the forward strand.
CTCTTAATTTTTTCTTCTCCATAGGGCTTTAGGTTTAATTGATTTGAGTGGTAAAGGAAAGAAAAAGCCACACCTAAGGGTTAAAAATAATTTTCATTATGCAGAAGATTTTGAATTCAACTTTTGAGCTATGGTGGAGTGGAATATGGAAAGGCATTCAATAGAAGGCTTTCACTGAATGAGAGACATTCATTGAAGTTTAGAGTAGAACATTGATTCTGCTGAACGTGATGAGAAATTGGAGAGTGTGAAAGGGTCTTTATAAATCAGAGAAATCAATGAAAATGAAAGACAAAAAGTATATGACATTTGAATAATGCCATTCAATTGGAGAACAGCTATCAAAGATTTTTATGAAGGTGCGAATATCAATAAATCAATAGTTGATGAAAATTAAGTTTGCTTGACTTGTTTCTTTGTAATAGACAGTTAAAATGTAGTGGATGTAGATTGTCAGTACTTCCACTGAACTCTAGAAAACTCTATTGTACACTGATTAACTTCGTTGAGCTTTCTTTTTCAGTGAGATTTATAAAGCCCCCTCCTTAAAGCCTCTTTGTATTGAAGCTACGGCACATCCTTGACAATAAGGTAACATGTCAAAAATTATGAATTATTACAGAACAAGAATGTATTTCTTTTTGCTTCAGGGAAGGCAGTTATAAAAGCCATGCATGCATATATCGATGTGAATGAGAGCTTTAGCTTTGACTTATTTTGGTGGCTTGGAGCTAAGTTTATTCTTGTTCCAAACTGTTTAGGTACGTCAAAATAATCCACAAAGATCCCTCAGAAAGTTCCCTTGGGCTATATGTATATTTTAACATAATATATAAAACATTTGGTGATATGCAAAACATAATATACATATATCGAGGTTAAGACTCTACTACAGATGCGCACGAAAAGCTCTTCATCAGTTGCCACTCTCTAGCTCTCCATTCCTTCTGTACAGCACAATGACCTTGGCTTTCTGCACACTGAATGCTGAATTACTCTCCAGGGTGCCCAGGTCCCTTCTGCTCCCACCATATGAAATTTAGGATTAACAAGGGTCAGTCCCACTTGTTCCAAGATCAGTTTATATCTGCTTTAAATTGGTATTAGTAATTGCATAATTTAATTATATAGATTAATGAAGTATGAATATGAAAGAAATAGCTGAAGTTTTTCAAAAAAGCTAAGTTCAATGGGTAGAAAAGACTTGGTAAAATTTAGTTCCTTAGAAAATGCTACTAAATTAGTAGTGAGCAGGACCACTGTAAAATGTTGCAAAAATACATATCTAAATATAGAAGGGTTCTTAGCTTATATTGCTTTGCCAGTGTTTTTAAATTCTTGCTCTGAACTAAAAACACAGAAACTGGAAGTTCTGGTAGATATATTTTGGGTGTGTGTTGTACAAAAAAGACAACCTAGAACTCTAACATTCAAAGAAAAAACGTTGACTCTTTATCAAAAGATTGGTAAATATGCATTTATATACGTGATAAATGTTGGAGCTATTCGTGTTATTTTTTTTT
>NW_028042496.1:0-456 GCF_054177405.1 Leptonychotes weddellii
AAGGTAGACGCTTAACGACTGAGCCACCCAGGTGCCCCTGATTTGGACACAATCTGATTCTGTTTTATTTTATCATTTTTTATTTTTTATTCTGCTGATTGCAGCTCACTAAAGTACAATTGACCTTTGAACAAGGCAGGGGTTAGCAGTGCTGGCTCCCCATGCAGTTGAAAATAAGCCTATAATTTTTGACTCCCCCAAAACTTAACTACTAATAAGTACTATTGACCAGGAGCTTTACCGATAACATAAACAGTTAATTAACATGTATTTTGTATGTTATGTGTATTATATACTGTATTCTTATAGTAAAGTAAGCTAGAGAAAAAAATGTTATTGGGGCACCTGGGTGGCTCAATCGGTTGAGGGTCTGACTCAGGTCATGATCTCAGTGTCATGAGATCGAGCCCCACATCGGGCTCTGCACTCATCAGGGAGTCTCCTTGAGATTCTCTC
>NW_028042497.1:0-456 GCF_054177405.1 Leptonychotes weddellii
AAGTGCGAATCATTTTCCTCATATACTATTTGGATCACTCATACTAGACATACCAGTGGATTCTCACTGCCCAGTCTACCTGGTACACACCCTTGAGCTTCTTAACTACCACCCTACTTTATTTTCTTGAGTCCTCATATCACCTATTATAACATCAAAAAAGCAAATCTATTCTCTCTCTTTTGTTTATTATTCTTGCATCTTTGCCTTTCTTTGTCACTTACTCTCTATGAATTCATACTATTCTTTTTTTTTTAAAAGATTTTATTTATTTATTTGACAGAGAGAGACACAGCGAGAGAGGGAACACAAGCAGGGGGAGGGGGAGAGGGAGAAGCAGGCTCCCCGCAGAGCAGGGAGCCCGATGTGGGACTCGATCCCGGGACTCCAGGATCATGACCTGAGCCGAAGGCAGTCGCTTAACCGACTGAGCCACCCAGGCGCCCGGATTCATAC
>NW_028042498.1:0-456 GCF_054177405.1 Leptonychotes weddellii
ATACATTATATCCCCATTACTTAATTACTTTATAGTTGGAAGTTTGTACCTTTTAAACCCCTTCACTCAGATAACCCACCCTCAGCCCTTGCCTTTGACACCACCAGTCTCTTTTCTGTGTCTGAGTTCAGGTTTTTGTTTGCTTACTTGTTTATTTGTTTGTTTGGTTTTAGATTCCACATACAAGTGAGATCATACACTTTTATATTTTACTTATTTCACTTAGCATAATGCCTTCAGGGTCCATCCAGGTTGTTGCAAATGGCAAGATTTTATTGTTTTCTTTTATGACTGAATAGTAAGTACATTGTACACGTGTATCACAGTTTCTTTTTACATTGATCCATCAATACACACATAGTGTTTCCATATATAAATTATTGTAAAAAATGTCAGTGAAGGGGCGCCTGAGTGGCTCAGTCGGTTAAGCGTCTGCCTTCAGCTCAGGTCATGATC
>NW_028042499.1:0-456 GCF_054177405.1 Leptonychotes weddellii
ACGCATCAGGGATGACACGTCAGGGCCACGCATCAGGGCCACATGTCAGGGACCACACGCCAGGACCACGTGTCAGGGCCACGTGTCAGGACCAAACGTCAGGGCCATGCATCAGGACCACATGTCAGGACAACGCATCAGGGCCACTTGTCAGGGCCACACGTCAGGGATGACACATCAGAACCACATGTCAGGGCCACACGTCAGGGCCCACACGTCAGGGCCACGTGTCAGGACCACACGTCAGGGATGACACATCAGAACCACACGTCAGGGACCACACGTCAGGGCCACGCGTCAGGACCATGGGTTAGGACCACGCGTCAGGATCATATGTCAGGGACCACACGTCAGGACCATGTGTCGGGGCCACGTGTCGGGGCCACACAACAGGACCACGCGTCAGGGCCATGCGTCAGGGCCACGTGTCAGGGCCCACGCGTCAGGGCCATGCAT
>NW_028042500.1:0-456 GCF_054177405.1 Leptonychotes weddellii
AAGGTAGACGCTTAACGACTGAGCCACCCAGGTGCCCCTGATTTGGACACAATCTGATTCTGTTTTATTTTATCATTTTTTATTTTTTATTCTGCTGATTGCAGCTCACTAAAGTACAATTGACCTTTGAACAAGGCAGGGGTTAGCAGTGCTGGCTCCCCATGCAGTCGAAAATAAGCCTATAATTTTTGACTCCCCCAAAACTTAACTACTAATAAGTACTGTTGACCAGAAGCCTTACCGATAACATAAACAGCTAATTAACATGTATTTTGTATGTTATGTGTATTATATACTGTATTCTTATAGTAAAGTAAGCTAGAGAAAAAAATGTTATTGGGGCACCTGGGTGGCTCAATCGGTTGAGGGTCTGACTCAGGTCATGATCTCAGTGTCATGAGATCGAGCCCCACATCGGGCTCTGCACTCATCAGGGAGTCTCCTTGAGATTCTCTC
>NW_028042501.1:0-456 GCF_054177405.1 Leptonychotes weddellii
AGGGCTGACATTGGCGATTTAGACAAGATACCCCAGGCCATACAGATCCTGCTGGTCCACTGGCCACACTCTGAACAGCAAGGCTTAGGCATTGTTTCCAAACCTCCTTTATAAGAGTCACCTGGGAGGACCTTGTTAAAAAGGCAACTATTTGGGGGATGGGGGAGCCAGGTGATGGGTATTACGGAGGGCATGTGTTATGATGAGCACTGGGTGTAATACTATCTGGCCTATGCAAACCCACTGAATCAAAATGGGTGGGATGGGGGGAATATCCCAGAAGCTGTGTGTTTAAAAAGCAACCCCCGGGGGCACCTAAGTGGCTCAGAAAAAAACTGTCAGACTCGGGATACAGAGCCTCATGGAAGAAGGCACAAATCTGCCAACAACAGGTCTGATACCTTGGTTTTCTCCTCACCCAAGGGAAAAGAGAACTAGGGCCGGAGAGGAAAAGGA
>NW_028042502.1:0-456 GCF_054177405.1 Leptonychotes weddellii
CATACTTGGTGCTAGTAGTCGACTTGCTGTTTACAGTAGCTTAGAGCCTAATGAGTGGACACAGGCTCAAAGGCTTACAGCAATTATGTATAGAGTACCTTCAGCAGATATTAGAGAAACCTTACACCATCAGCTACTTGCCCAAGAAAGAATAGAGATGATAGAGGTGGTTACGCTAATCATTGATGATAGAGACAAAGCGACTCAAATTGTAGATCAGCTTTATAGCAGATATTTGGAAAAACTAAAAAACGAAGAGTATTTGTCAGACAATGAGACAATCCATACTTACGTAGAACACGAAGGCAAATTTATAGGCTTGTGGGGCGCAAACATAACCACTCATAAGTATTCACGTTGTAATAGCTCAATGCTGGTTGGTTTATCAATTGATTAAAATCAGTTTAAAAGAGGCAGTTTGCCTCTTTTTTAATAGGTAAGTTTTAGTGTGATTTA
>NW_028042503.1:0-456 GCF_054177405.1 Leptonychotes weddellii
ATACATTATATCCCCATTACTTAATTACTTTATAGTTGGAAGTTTGTACCTTTTAAACCCCTTCACTCAGATAACCCACCCTCAGCCCTTGCCTTTGACACCACCAGTCTCTTTTCTGTGTCTGAGTTCAGGTTTTTGTTTGCTTACTTGTTTATTTGTTTGTTTGGTTTTAGATTCCACATACAAGTGAGCTCATACGCTTTTATATTTTACTTATTTCACTTAGCATAATGCCTTCAGGGTCCATCCAGGTTGTTGCAAATAGCAAGATTTTATTGTTTTCTTTTATGACTGAATAGTAAGTACATTGTACACGTGTATCACAGTTTCTTTTTACATTGATCCATCAATACACACATAGTGTTTCCATATATAAATTATTGTAAAAAATGTCAGTGAAGGGGCGCCTGAGTGGCTCAGTCGGTTAAGCGTCTGCCTTCAGCTCAGGTCATGATC
>NW_028042504.1:0-456 GCF_054177405.1 Leptonychotes weddellii
AAAGCATCCTCTATCCCTGACTCACCAGGAGCTTGGGCCCAGCTGGGACAGAAGGAGAGCTGAGGGTGGGGCTGGTCTGGGCCCTACCATGGAAGGCTCACACCTCCTGCCTCCACCTAGCTCAGCTTGGTCTCTCTCTGACCCACACTGCTGGGAAGGCAGGGTGGGGGAGGCCTCCCGTTCTTTTTTTTTTTTTTTTAAAGATTTTATTTATTTATTTGAGAGAGAGAGAATGAGAGAGAGCACATGAGAGGGGAGAGGGTCAGAGGGAGAAGCAGACTCCCTGCCAAGCAGGGAGCCCGATGCGGGACTCGATCCAGGGACTCCAGGACCATGACCTGAGCCGAAGGCAGTCGCTTAACCAACTGAGCCACCCAGGCGCCCAGGCCTCCTGTTCTTGAAGGTCCCTAAGGAAGCACGCTTGCTCGGTCTCACGGGAGACAGGGCAAGGGGCAA
>NW_028042505.1:0-456 GCF_054177405.1 Leptonychotes weddellii
GGTGAGGGGTTGGCGCTGGACCTCAGGACAGCAAGGGCCACCCATGTGGGAGTGGAGGGTGGGGTAAGAAGGGCAGGGACCCCAGGGGTTGGTGGGTGGTGGTCGTCAGCTAGCTGCTGGCCCAGCCAGTAACGTCCAGGCTCCAGGGTCCCTACCTGGCCTGGCCCCAAATCTTCCCATGGCTCCTCCCCAGGACTGGGGCCTTGCTCTGGTTTTCAGAGGCCCCAGGGTAGCTGCGAGCTGTGTGCTGTGGGCCTGGCTTGCTGGTTCCATCCATGTCTGTTTGGCCTTGAGCACATGGTCCCCATGACCTCCCTGTCCCCGTCAGGTGCCCGCTCCCAGCTTGGGGGCACGGGGGGCAGCATGGGTCTGCTGACGGGTGTCTCCGTGCCGGCTGTCGGCATAGATATTTCCAGGGCTGATCCTCTCCGACATAAAGCCTGCCAAGAGGATGAA
>NW_028042506.1:0-9554 GCF_054177405.1 Leptonychotes weddellii
AGACTTTTAGCTGGAACTCAATAAAATGACATTATCCTGATTTTCTCTGAAATTAAAGAAAAACCTATGTTTATACAATGAATAGGTTGCAGTAAGTGGATATCCCAACTGGAAAAAAATAAAGTTGGGTCCAAACCTCAAACTTGATACAAGCATAAATTCCCAAAGTTTCAAAAATTTAATTGAAGACAGTGAATGCGTGAAAGGAAAAAAGAAACCAAGACAAAATTTTTAAGAACCTCAGAACTGGAAAGGTCTTTCTCTGATTTACAAAAAACCCAGAAAGCCTGGAATAAAAGATTAATAAATCTGATTACACTAAAAATTGAATTTACAGTCTGATATCTAACACAGCTACCCCACAATAAAATCCCTAGCTCTGCATTTATTTTGACAGATTAAATTTTCTAAAATTCTTTTTTCCTGACAATATTCCATAGAAATTCTACTTTTTTAACATTTCTACGGTCACTTATAAGAATTACAACTACTGAAAACTGACAGATCTAGGCACTATACTATAAACACTTCTACCAACATCAGTGAACATTTTAGTTATCACAATTCTAGAATGGAGAGGTTAAAAACATTAAGTGAGCTGCAGGACTTTCCCCAGGTCTTCTTACTCCACTACTAGTGTTCTTACACCAAACCGCAGCTCTTCTCTAGTGCAAATCAAAAATACAAAAGAAGCCTTATATTTCAAAATACTGACGGTAAAGAAGGTAAAATTTATACAGCTCTTAGAAAAATCATGAGATTATTTGCTGCTGCAATAAATTTTATTTCCTCTTCATGATGTTTAAAATGTTTAAAATAGGGGAAAATAGACTGAGCTATTTTATTAGGAATAAAACACTCATCAATAAATTATCATTAGCATATAATTGTTTCAAAAACGCCTTGTAATGAAATAGGATACTACGTGGAGCAAATTGCTACTTTTCTCAAAAGTAGAGACTAAATCCAAAATAAAGTCTCTGAACAGGCTACACTCTTCTGTTCATCAGTGGCAGTGTTAAGCTAGCTTCTCTTTCAATACAGAGGTGATGAAGTAACTGCCAAAAGTTGAAACACATGTTGTTAGTAGCAATAGTTTTGAGCATATGGAAAGCTCAACAATTCTTATGGAAAATAATAAAAGCCTCTCCTTTGGATGAGGACATTATGAATGTCATTATTTGACTCTTGCAGACCAACGCATTTAAATTAAGGATATTACTTTATCCACTGGACCAAAAATGTCACCACTCCCTATTCCCCCGCAAATATACACACACACACACACACACACACACACATATATGCTTTAAAAATCCTCTATGCTTTCCATGATCTACAGTGTTGGTTTTTAAAATATATATATGCATACATGGAGAAAAAATAATTTCAGAAAATAAAATGTATATACATACAAATACATACACACATGTCCTTAAAAATAGCTAAAGAAAATACCCCAGAATTCATTCTGTTATTAGCCACTTCTATCTCCTTTTGTTTGCAAAGGTGATTCTTTAGAATTCCATCTGGTAATACTCTGGCATTCTGTTCTCGAGAAAGTTGTAACTTAGCGTCATTTCACTCTTCTACAACCTAGAGACCTATTTTCATTAGGATTTTGGATCACACCAGTAAAAAAAAAAGTCAGGGATGTCTGGGTGGCTCAGTTGGTTAAGCAGCTGCCTTTGGCTCAGGTCATGATCCCAGGGCCCTGGGATTGAGCCCCGCGTCGGACTCCCTGCTGGGTGGAGAGTCTGCTTCTCCCTCTCCCTCTGCCTGCCTCTCTGCCTACTTGTGCTCTCTCTCTATCTCTCTGTCAAATAAATAAATAAAATCTTTAAAACACAAGTCAAAAGCTTAAGAGAACTTAAAAAAAATGTTCAAAAGAAGTAGTCTTTTTAACTACAAGGATTTTTATCCTGCATGAATAACTCAAATTTTAATTTAAATGACAGCTAGATTTGTCATAAAGTAAAAATACAAGTAGATATAGTATGTGAAAATAAAATTTCTTTACAAAACATTTAACTAGTTCCATCATGGTCTCAAGGTGATTTAGCCTGTATTTTAACATAAAAAATCCAAAACTGGGGTGCCTGGGTGGCTCAGTTGGTTAAGTGTCCTACCCTTGGTTTTGGCTCAGGTCATGGTCTCAGGGTTGTAAGATCCAACCCTGATTCGGGCTCTTCATTCAGCGCAGAGTCTGCTTGAGATTCTTTTCTCTCCCTCTCCCTCCCCCTTTACTCCTTCCCTTGCTCATGCTCTCTCTCTAAAAATAAGTAAAATCTTAAAAAAAAAAAAAGCCAACATTCACATTTATCTCAATTTACCTTCTATCCCTTCATTCAGAAAATATATAGAGAGCATATGAGAGAAGCCAAGAATTCCAAAAAGTTAATAATTTTAGCTAAAAATATTATAGTTCTTATTAGGATAAAATTAAATTTTTTATCTATTTTATACCTAAATAATATACATTAAATCAAGGGTATATTATAAATAATACTGATGGAAATATGCAATTTTTATCGAAGATTTACCTGATCCAAATTATTTCTTACAGTCCTCAATTCCACACCTACTGTTGCAAGAGGAAGTTCAAGTTGTTGTTTCATTTCAACTTCTTTATTATACTGCTCTTCTTTTTCTCTGAATTGCTCCCTCTGTTTTTCATATAATTTACCTGCATTTCTTCTTTTTATTTTTTCTTGTTTGAAGGTAAATCTGCAAATAAATGTGCTTATTTTAAAATATTTTGTAAGCAATAAAAAGTTCATTTTATGATCTGGTTCCACATATGTTGGTTTATTATCCAAATGAAATTTCTATGTTCCCAATTTTTTTCCTTTCTTACTTCAATCTCTTCCAAAAGATATATATAGTTGAAAAGAAGCAATGAGAAAGCATTATGTAGCTTAGTAATAAGTTTTAGTACTCCCCTGGTAGATATTGTAGAGAAAGGAATTTTGAAATTATTCAAGAAAGTTAGATTTAAAAATTATCATTTTCCCCATATAGTCATAATTACTCCTCCATTAGAACAGATAATGTAGTTACTAATTAAAAAGAGAAGTTGCTCTTTATAAAAAAATTTATAAATTCACTAGAAGTAAATTTCTACTTCACAAAACATCACAGGTACCTCCAAAAATAATTTGCAGCATAAGACAGCATCTGCAGATGTCATTTACACAACATACACCTGCAGATTACTGTGATCCAGGACTAGGATGGGGAGTCTAATATCTATACATTTTATATAGATAGCCCTATACATTTTATGTTTCTTTTTCTGCAATATTCTCAAGTTACCTTGTTGATTATTATTCATTTTACTTTTTTAAAAAGATTTTATTTATTTATTTGACAGAGAGAGAGCACAAGCAGAGGGAGCAGCAGGCAGAGGGAGAGGGAGAAGTAGGCTCCCTGCCGAGCAGACATCTGGAGATGGGGCTCAATCCCAGGACCCTGGGATCATGATCTGAGCCAAAGGCAGACCATTAACCAACTGAGTCACCCAGGCACCCCTATTATCCATTTTATAAATCATTAGAAAACCCCTTTTAGAACACAGGATCCATATTAATTAAGTAAACAATAAAGAGTCATATGTGCTTACAGCATAGACTTTTGGATTAATTTTAAAAGAGAGATACTGAAAAAAATGAGCAGTAATCATTTCCCATTTTATTTTTTAATCGCTGCATATGTTTAAAACTGAATAACTTTTTAAAATTTTTCCTGTCTTGAGAAAAATGGCCATTTCATACTCTGTTGATGGGCATATAAATTAATATAAACTTCCTGAAGAACAATTGAAAAATAGGATCAAAGACCTTCTTTAAAAATTTTTATACTTTAAGCAAACAATAGTATATTGAAGAATTTACTCCAAGTAAGTAACCAGAATTCTAGAAACAGATTTATATAAAAGACATTCCTTACAGCATTAATTAAAGTATAGCAAAATGGAAAAGAACCAAAATTCAATTTGTTAAATAATGAGGATTCCATACGGTGGACTTCTATATGGTCATTAAAATTATGATTTGGAATGTACATTAAATTATCAGTAGAAGTATTCACTGTCAAGAACTTGCTGAATTATTTTGAAGAATCTCATACTTCACACTACTAAAGAAGTTTTCTTCCCTATAAAAATTCCAGAAGGTAAGTTAGCAATTATCAAACTTCTCCTACACATCTGTAGTACAAAAGTAAAGAGTTCAAGGGGCACCTGGCTGGCTCAGTTGGTAAAGCATGCGACTCTTGACCTCACAGCTGTGAGTTCAAGCCCCACATTAGGTGTGGAGCCTATTAAAAAAAAAAAAAAGGTAAAAGATTCAAATATTTCCTTAAAACCAAGATATCATACTTCAAACCGCCGAGTTCTTGTTCCCATTTCACTTTTTGATGCTCCAACTTCAATTTCAACTCTTTTGTTTCTGATCGCTCCTTTTGTGGTCCATTAACCTTATTTTCCATTTCTTTATTTTTTTCTTTTAAGTTGTTTACAGTGATTTTTTTTTAAGTTCTACTAATTTTTTATATGAAAGAATCGTATCCTGGATTTTTAGTAAAGTCGTAGTATCTACATCAGAGAAAAAACAGAAACAAATAAAATATATAGGGTGCCTAGGTGGCTCAGTTGGTTAAGCATCCAACTGTTGGTTTCGGCACAGGTCATAATCTCAGAGTCGTGGGATCAAGCCCCACGCTGGGCTCCACTCTCAGCATGGAGTCTGCTTGAGTTTTTTCCCCTGCCTTCTCATCTGTTCTTCTCTCCCACCCCCCACTCATGCTCTCCTTCCCTCAAATAAATTAATTAAATCTTTAAAAAAAAAATAAAATATGTGGGTACTTTTTGCATATAAAGGACTGTATGCTATCACATTCACTCACTCATATTTTAAACAAATATATATTGAATGACTTCACTATAAAAGATATTTTAGGGGTGCCTGGGTGGCTCAGTCGTTTAAGTGTCTGCCGTCAGCTCAGGTCAGGATCTCAGGGTCCTGGGATCAAGCCCTGTGTCAGACTACCTGCTTACTGGGGAGTCTGCTTCTCCCTCTGCCCTGCCCCTTCCCCCACTCGTGCTCTCTCACTCTCCTTCTCTCAAATAAATGAATAAAATCTTTAAAAAAGAAAAGAAAAAATGACCAAAACCTTTCTAAATAATGAAAACTATCATCCCACAGATCCAGAAGGATCTGGCTAGGAGAGAAGAAATGGAAGTAAGCTATTATAATTTTCTTAAACTACTATGATGTGGTATAATACTCAAAGGTGCACTGTGATGCTTAAGTCATATAGTTTATACCCTAATCACTAAAATAGCACAACTAAAGAGTTATAGCTAGAGTAAGCAAAATAATATACATACTCACATAAATAAACCTAAATCATAAAAATTACTTGATTAGTTTAAAAGAAAGCAGAAAAAGAAGAGAATAGGAGTAAAAAGCAGATAGCACAAATGGAAGCCAAACAATACGATGACAGATTCAAATCAACTACATCAATAATCCCATTAAATGAAAATGGTCTAAAAGCCTCAATTAAAAGGCAGACTGTCAAAATGGATGAAAAAGGAAGACCCAACTATATGCCACCTATTAAAAAAATATCCTTTAAGTGTAAAGACACAAATTTTTTAAAAGGCCAGAAATATGAGAGGCCACACTAACAACTTGACAAAATAAGGCTGAGCCTGAGTGGCTATATTAATACCAGACTAAATAGATTTCAAAGCAAAAAACATTAGCAGCAATAAATAAGGTCATTTTATAATGTTAGAAGGGTCAATTAAAAGAAGCATAGCAAACCTAAATGTTTATGCATCTATTAATAGGTTCAAAATACATAAAGCATGGGGCGCCTGGGTGGCTCAGTTGGTTAAGCGACTGCCTTTGGCTCAGGTCATGATCCTGGAGTCCTGGGATCGAGTCCTGCATCGGGCTCCCTGCTCGGTGGGGGGTCTGCTTCTCCCTTTGCCCTCTTCCCTCTCGTGCTCTCTGTCTCTCATTCTCTCACTCTCAAATAAATAAATAAAATCTTTAAAAAAATACATAAAGCAAAAATCGATAGAATTACAGAGAAACAGGCAAATTCACAATTATAGTCTGAGATTTCAATAGGCAGAAAATCAGCAAGGATATAGTAGACTGGAACACCACCATTCTTCTCCAGTATCCATGGAACACTTAGCAAAAGAGTCTATATTTTGGGTCATAAAATAAATTGTAATAAAAGGAGTAAGTCAAAAGGACTGAAGTCATAAAAGTGTGCTCTGTGACCACAAACTAATTAACACACATCTGAATAACCCCTAGGTCAGGGCACCTGGGTGGCTCAGTTGATGAAGCGTCTGCCTTCAGCTCAGGTCATGATCTCAGGGTCCTGGGATCAAGCCCCACATTTGGCTCCCTGCTCAGAGGGAAGGCTGCTTCTCCTCGAGCTCAGGCTCTCTCTCTCTCTCTCTCAAATAAATAAAATCTTTAAATAACCCCTGGGTCAAAAAAGTACTGAAAAAAGAAATTAGAAAGTATTCCGGACTGAATACACATAATATATTAGAATTTCTGAAATCCTGCTATACTAGCACTCATATGAGCATTTACAGCACTGGATGTATATATTAAAAAAGAAGAAAAGTCTCAAATTGATGACCTTTGGCTCCACCTTAAGAAATTAGTAAAACAGTAAAGTTTGATAACCTTTGGTTATGTGGAAAATCTGACAAAATTTTTTAAAAAGCTACTAGAACTGGGGCGCATGGGTGGCTCAGTCAGTTAAGCGACTGCCTTCGGCTCAGGTCATGATCCTGGAGTCCCGGGATCGAGTCCCGCATCGGGCTCCCTGCTCGGCGGGGAGCCTGCTTCTCCCTCTGACCCTCCCCCCTCTCATGAGCTCTCTCTCTCTCTCTCATTCTGTCTCAAATAAATAAATAAAATCTTTAAAAAAAAAAAAAGCTACTAGAACTAATAAATGAACTCATCAAGTTTGGAGGACACAGAATCATTATACAAAAATCAACTGTATTTCTACATATTAGCAATAAAAAATTAAAATTTAAGAATTAAAATTAATTTTAATTAATTAAAAAATTGAAACTGCATTGAAAAATAAAAACCACAGGTAATATCATAAAGGATAAAAAGACCTATACACTAAAAACTACAAAATATTACCAAGAAAATTAAAGAGGATTTATATAATTGGAGAGAGATACTCTGTTTGGGGTTGAAAAATTAAATATTGTTAAAATTAATCTGTAGATTCAACATAATCCAAACTTGATCTCCAGAAGACCACCAGAGTTGTTTTTTTTTTTTTTAGAAAATGACAAGCTGGCTCTAAAAATCATGTGGAAAAAATAAATAAATAAAATAAATACAATTCGTGTTCTGGAAACACAAAGGATCTAGAATAGAATAGCAAAAGAACCCTGGAAAAGAACAAAACTGGAGGACTAACACTAACTACCTGATTTCAAAAATAATCATAAACTGGTAGTAATTAAAACAGCATGATATTGACATCAATAAGGCCAAAGAGATCAATGGGACAGAATAGAGTCCATAAATAAACCCACACACATATGGTCAACTGATCCTGACAAAGACACAATGGCATGAAGTGGAGAAAATATAGCCTTTTCAACAAATGGTGCTGGAACAACTGGATATCCATATGCAAAAAGAATGAACCTGGATCCATACTATGCATCATAAGTAAAAAAAGAATACAAAATGGGGACGCCTGGGTGTCTCAGTTGGTTGAGTGTCTGCCTTGGCTCAGGTCATGATCCCAGGGTCCTGGGATCAAGCCCCATGTCCAGCTCTCTGCTCAGCGGGGAGTCTGCTTCTCCCTCTCCCTCAGCCTGCCGTTCCCCCTGCTCATGCTCTCTCTCTCTCTCTGTCAAACAAATAAATAAAATCTTAAGAAAAAAAAAAAGAATACAAAATGGATGACATGGATCACATGGATCACTGATCTAAATGTAAGACCTAAAACTATAAAACTTTGTTTTTATACTACGAAACTTCTAAAAGAAAGCATGAGAGAAAACCTCTGACTTTGTGCTAGGCAAAGATTTCTTAGATAGGAACACCAAAAGCAAAAGTCCATAGAAGAACAAATGGATAAACTGGATTTCATCAAAAAGAAAAACTGCTCTTCAAAAGACACTGCTGAGAGAATGAAAAGTCACAGATTGGGAGAAAATCTTTACAAAAAAATATAGGTGAGGGGCACCTGGGTGGCTCAGTCATTAAGCGTCTGCCTTCGGCTCAGGTCATTATCCTGGGGTCCTGGGATCGAGCCCCACATCAGGCTTCCTGCACAGCGGAGAGTCTGCTTCTCCCTCTCCCACTCCCTCTGCTTGTGTTCCCTCTCTAGCTGTCTCTCTCTCTGTCAAATTAATAAATAAAATCTTAAAAATATATATAGGTGATAAAGGAACTATATCTAGAATATACAAAGAATTCTCAAAATTCAACAAATAAGAAAACAACCTAATTTTTAAAATGACAAAGGATTTGGATAGTTCAAAGAAGATATACAGATGGCTAATAAGTGCATGAAAATATGCTCAACATTAACAGTTATTAGGGAAATGTATATTAAAACCATAATGATATATATATTAAGAATGGCTAAGATTTAAAAAACTGACAATACTAAGTGTTCATGAATATACAGGGAGAAATTAGAACTCTCATACACTGCTGGTGGGAATGGCAAATGGTACAACTATTTTAGAAAACAATTTGGCAGTTTTGTAACAAGGGAATATAAAGAGACATGAGAATTACAGGTGATAGATATGTTAACTGCCTGAATTACGGTTATGGTTTCATATGCATATACGTATGTCAAAACTATCAAATTATACACTTCATATATGTGCAGTTTACCTAACTAAAGCTGTTGGGGGGGAAGAAAGCTCTATTATAGGAAAAAACATCTAAAACAGTGGCTGAGACACAGATGGAAAGAAGGATATGAAACATGGGCGCCTGGGTGGCTCAGTCGTTAAGCGTCTGCCTTCGGCTCAGGTCATGATCCCAGAGTCCTGGGATCGAGCCCCGCATCTGGCTCCCTGCTCCATGGGGAGCCTGCTTCTCCCTCTCCCACTCCCCCTGCTTGTGTTCCCTCTCTCACTGTGTCTCTCTCTGTCAAATAAATAAAATCTTTAAAAGAAAAAAAAGAAAAGAAAAAGAAGGATATGAAACAATACAAGATGAAGCTAGAGTACTGTGGTCTTTCACCTTAGAGCAATGAGAAGTAATAGCTAAGCTTTAAGCAAGGGGGTAACGTGATGAAACATGAATTTTTAAAGATTATGATACCACGGGTTGCAGTGTAGACCAAGATTCTGGGAGGTGGAATGACAGGGAAAACAGTCCTGAGGCTATTTCAGTATTCTAGGAGAAAAATAATGGTAACTGACCTTGGGTGAAGGCACAGAAGAGAAGCGGAGTTAACAACACATCAGGTGTGCCATTCCCATGACAAAACATAGAGTGGAAATTATAGCCCTTTGG
>NW_028042507.1:0-456 GCF_054177405.1 Leptonychotes weddellii
CAGACATGTGATGAGAACAGAGCAGTACAGTAGATTCTGGGTATATTTTGGTCTGTTTGTTAGAAGAAACTACATCCCAAAACTGTAAAGAAAGAAAAGCTTACATATATGGAAAAATAAAATTAAATACAATGAAAGTATAGAATGTAATTATAAAAATGAACATTGAAAAAGTTTTAAAAAACGAGTTGATAAAATAAGATATTGGTTGAAAAGGCAAAAAAATTACAATTGAGAGATTAAGGAATCATGAGAATAAGCCATGAATTCTATATAGTAATTTCTTCTAGTGCTGGAGTTTGGCAGTTCTGTGTGATCGGTAAACTTGGTCTTAGCCGGATGTTCTTCTGATTTTCTGGAGGACAGGCCTGTTGTGCTGATTCTCAGGGGTCTTTGCTCCAGTAGTATTGCACTGCCCTTGCCAGGGAGCCAGGCTAAGTCAGGGCCTCAGGAATG
>NW_028042508.1:0-456 GCF_054177405.1 Leptonychotes weddellii
CACCTGGAATTTCTTGGGGAGTGAGCACAGGGCCAGTTGTGGGGCAGCCCTTCCAGCACCTTATTCCCCTGTTGGGGGTGGAGTGGTCCCTTAGACTCACAGCTTCCCATGTGATTCCTAACCTGCAGACTCTGCTTGTCTCTTGGGCCTGTAGGTGAAGGCTGATAAACACCATCTCAAACACCAATGTTTTCACTTGGATACATTGATTTAACATAACCTTGAATCTGAAGTTTGGTAACACCAAGGGACATCATGTTTCTTGGTGATAAACTAAACCTCATACAGAAATTTCTCTGGAAACAATGAGGAATGAGAGAAGGAAAAGTAGGAGTACTTGAGGCAAGAGAATGGAATGTCTAGGCGGCAAAAATCCTTGCCTATACCCTTGGAATGTCATTTGTTTTATCTTTGTCCTCATTTCCCCCAGCTGAAAACTGCAGTTTCTGATTATAA
>NW_028042509.1:0-456 GCF_054177405.1 Leptonychotes weddellii
AGAATTCTCATAGTCTTCTGGTTACTATCTTCAGAAAACTTTGATTTTAGTAGCTCATTAGTCCTGGTTAACTCAATAAGCTGTTTTTCTAGTGAAGCATTACTTGCAGAGAGAGATGTTTTCTCCCTGACTGTAGCATTTAGCTTGGCCTCCATTTTCTCCAACTCAGCTTCCAGATCCTGGATCTGCTTGTCCTGAGGCACCACGTTCCTGCAGAAGAACACGAATCTCTTTTTCTAGTATCTTCAAATCTTTATCATTCTTTTGAGATTCCTTCTTTAATCCCAAAGTCTTAACTTTTCTTGCTGAAGCAGGCAGGGTAGTATCTCTGTCAACATTAAGATTTTGTTGAGATTCTTTTTGTTTTTTAAATCTTTGTGATTTCTGAAAGGATACTGGTCCTTTCAATACTTCTGACGTTTTAACATCATAAGCACCTGGAGATGGTGCACAACC
>NW_028042510.1:0-456 GCF_054177405.1 Leptonychotes weddellii
ACTCTGAAAAACAGGCTGGGGGTTCTAGAGGGGAGGGGGGTGGGAGGATGGGTTGGCCTGGTGGTGGGTATTGAGGAGGGCACGTTCTGCATGGAGCACTGGGTGTTATGCACAAACAATGAATCATGGAACACTTCATCTAGAACTAATGATGTAATGTATGGGGATTAACATAAGAATAAAAAAAAAAGAAATAAAAAATAAATAAATAAATAAAAAATAAATGAATAAATGAATAAATGATGGTGGAAAAATAAAAAAAAAAAATCTTGGAATAAATTTGATTCATTAACATGAAAATATTTAGTATTCTCTATATGAGGAAATTTTGAGTTTCTTTTGTTTTAAAATATAAGTGGAAATTATCAAAAATACCTGACTAAAATTTTGTAAAAATTGAACAAGTCAATATAATTTACAAGCATTTACTTCATGTCCACTGTTTCCAAGACACTA
>NW_028042511.1:0-456 GCF_054177405.1 Leptonychotes weddellii
TCTTCACCATACACAAAAATAAATTCAAAATGGATGAGAGACCTAAATGTGAGAGAGGAATCCATCAAAATCCTAGAGGAGAACATAGGCAGTAACCTCTTTGACATTGGCCGCAGCACCTTCTTGCTAGACACATCTCCAGAGACAAGGGAAACAAAGGCAAAAAAGGAACCATGGGAATTCACCAAGATAAAAAGCTTCTGCACAGCAAAGGAAACAGTCGACAAAACCAAAAGGCAGCCTAAGGAATGGGAGAGGATATTTGCAAATGATGTATCTGATAAAGGGTTAGTATTCAAAATCTATAAAGAACTTATCAAACTCAACACCAAAGAATAATCCAGTTAAGAAATGGGAGAAGACATAGACACTTTCCCAAAGAAGACATCCCACTTGGTTTACAGACACATGAAAAGATGCTCAGTATCAGTCATCATCAGGGAAATACAAGTCAAA
>NW_028042512.1:0-456 GCF_054177405.1 Leptonychotes weddellii
TGTGTTTCATTTTTCTGTTTCTAGATTATGTGAAAATAACTGACCCCCTACTCCTGCTCCACCCCCCTTTTTTTTGCTAGCCTGAGTAGCAACTGTTCATAAGATGTGGTGGATTGTATCTTCCAGAAATGGCCTCAGCAGTGTTTCAGTATCACATGCTCTTCAGAACATGAATGGTCCCCCATCAAAAGGCAAAGCCCATTTTCCTTCTCCTTGAGATTATGTGGGCCTTTGTAGCATCATCGGTGAATAGAATAGGTAAAAGTGATGCTGTATGACTTTTGATACTAAGTCCTACAGAATGTGCTTTCCATTTGGCTTTCTTTCTCCGTGTGTTCCTCCTGGAAACCCAGCTACCATGTTGTGAGGAAGCCCCGGTCATATGGGGAAGCTCCTTGTAAGCATTCCAGATGATGGTTCCAACTAAAGTCTTACCTGGCAGCCAGTGGGAGAGAA
>NW_028042513.1:0-456 GCF_054177405.1 Leptonychotes weddellii
ACTTGAATTCACCTTGGGCACCTGGGTGGCTCAGTTGGTTAAGCGACTGCTTTTGGCTGAGGTCATGATCCCAGGGTCCTGGGATCGAGTCCCACATCGGGCTCCCGGCTCAGCGGGGAGTCTGCTTCTCCCTCTGACCCTACCCCTTCTTGTGCTCTCTCTCTCAAATAAATAAATAAAATCTTTAAAAAAAAAAAAAGAAGAGTTTGAATTCACCTTGACTCTGTCTCATAAGTTTTGACAGTCTTTTGATCTTTCAGAATCAAATATTTGATATTTCATCAACAAATACGTTTGACCTGCTGTTATCAGTCAGGCACCGTTCTGGGTTCTGGACGTGACCAGACTCCAAACTCCAAATTCCTGGACCTCGTGGAGCTCTCCTCCCAGTAATAACCCAGCCCCCGATCCTAATACTAGCCAGCCAGTATTTGGTTAACAGCCAGGTCTCCTGTG
>NW_028042514.1:0-456 GCF_054177405.1 Leptonychotes weddellii
GATCAAACCATTCTGAACACCTACAAACTCAACAGGAGATCGAAGAAAGGAATAGCAACAACTCTCTGAACAGAAAAGCGACCACTTTCTGGAAGGTAGGACGTGCGGAGAAGTGAATCCGAGGCGATATTCGGGAGGATAGACGGCGGGGGAGGGGCCTCCGTCGGCCGCTTCTGGCAAGTGATAGAACCACGGAGCAAAGAATTGGAACTTTTAAAAGTCTGCTCCACCGAGGGACGTCACTCCGGTGCTAAGCGGGGGGTGGAACCCTCTGGGACAGTGTGGTGTCAGGACCCTTGGGGTCACAGAAAGACCGGGGGTGCCTGAGTGCGGCAGAGCTCCCAGGTATCGGAGCAGGGAAGCCGGCTGCAGAGGCGGAGCCCAGGCGCAGGCTCTCAGCTCGGGGTTGCCATAAACCGTGATCCGCGGCCCAGTCGGGCCCCTGCTCCTCCAGCA
>NW_028042515.1:0-456 GCF_054177405.1 Leptonychotes weddellii
TCCTAGAGAGAAAAACTGTAATTTACATTAGCAGTGCTGTGCAAGATTCTTACATAAGACCTAAACCAGGCTGCAGTGGAGATTTTCATCCTCTGTTCAGGTGCCCAGACAGAAACCAAAAGCAGTTGAGCATGACGGGGCAGAGGAGGCAGTGAAGGTGGAGGACAGGCACCTAGCACGGAAGGAGGAAGGAATTCCAGATTCCTTGGAATGGTGTGTTTTCCTTTTTTTTTTTTTTTTTCTTAAGTCGTCTCTATAGGAAGGTGCTGGGCAGGGATCCCAGTGAAAGGAAGGGGCCAAGACTCCTTAAACTGGCCTGGGTGCAGGGCACTGCCGCAGCCGCTCACACAGGAGAACCTACTCGCAGGTTCAGGCAGCCCCAGGACGGAACGCAGAATGAAAGGAATGCTTACGGGAAACAATTTTGCTTGGAATGCTAGCTGGCCAAGTTTCAGC
>NW_028042516.1:0-456 GCF_054177405.1 Leptonychotes weddellii
ATGATACATGTCTTTCTCTGTTTGACTTATTTTGCTCAACATAATACCCTCCAGTTCCACCCACGTCGTTGCAAATGGCAAGATCTCTTTCCTTTTGGTGGCTGCATAATATTCCATTGTATATATATACCACCTCTTCTTTATCCATTCATCTGTCGATGGACATCTTGGCTCTTTCCACAGTTTGGCTATTGTGGACATTGCTGCTATAAACATCGGGGTGCACGTACCCTTTTGGATCCCTACTTTTGTATCTTTGGGGTAAATACCCAGTAGTGCAATTGCTGGATCATATGGTAGCTCTATTTTCAACTTTTTGAGGAACCTCCATACAGTTTTCCAGAGTGGCTGCACCAGCTTGCATTCCCACCAACAGTGTAGGAGGGTTCCCCTTTCTCCGCATCCCCGCCAACATCTGTTGTTTCCTGACTTGTTAATTTTAGCCATTCTGACTGG
>NW_028042517.1:0-9552 GCF_054177405.1 Leptonychotes weddellii
GTAATCTTTTTTCTGGTTCCAAACTCTAAATATGTATGGGATTCCCTTCCAAACATGAGGGTTTCAAGAAAGTGGGTAAAACAATCATCTCTGTAGTTCCTGGGCTGCAGGAGACTCTGGTACGTAGGATCCTTCCTTGGCATATCATTCCCTTTCCTGTGGCACAGATCCCACCTAAACATTCCTCAGTTCTCACTGCAGGGATGAACTCACTCTTTCACCTCTATCTCTACTCCTAATTGTATTTATATAACTGTATTTTTTTTTTTTAATTCCCTTTGTAGTGTCATCACTGGGAGGTAATGGTAAGGCAGGATACCATTGCTGGCCAGGAGTAGAGTTAGTGCATAGCACAGCTTGGATCAAGAACTGAGGGTTGCTGGAGTGGTGGGGGGTGGGAGGGATGGGGTGGCTGGGTGATGGACATTGGGGAGGGTATGTGCTATGGTGAGTGCTGTGAATTGTGTAAGACTGTTGAATCACAGACCTGTACCTCTGAAACAAATAATATATTATATGTTAAAAAAAAGAAGAAGATAGTAGGAAGGGAAAAATGAAGGTGGGAAATTGGAGGGGGAGAGGAACCATGAGAGACTATGGACTCTGAGAAGCAAACTGAGGGTTCTAGAGGGGAGGGGGGTAGGGGGATGGGTTAGCCTGGTGATGGGTATTAAAGAGGGCACGTTCTGCATGGAGCACTGGGTGTTATACGCAAACAATGAATCATGGAACTCTACATCAAAAACTAATGATGTAACATATGGTGATTAACATAACATAATAATAAAAAAAATAAAATTTAAAAAAAAAAAGAATGGTTATTTTATTTGTTCCAAGGCATTCTGTGTTCTTAACTGCCCTCATTCTTGTGGTTTAAAGAATGCAAACAATTCCACAACTCCACCTCTTTTTTTCTTCCCCCTTGTTCTGTGTTGTTTTTTTTCTTTTTCCCCTCCCTCCTCAATGTCTCTCTATGTCCTCAGGGCCTGCCTGACCTAAACCTTTTATTCAGACTTTTACAACTCTTTCAGTTCCAGAAGTTACTCTTGATTCTTTTTTTCCTTCTCTTCTATATTAAATTTTGCCTCTCATCCATAATTATTACTCTAAAACAAAAGAAAAACAATAGCATAGTAATGTAAATAGAAAATTGATTTTTGCTATTTGGAAAGATAATAAATATTTAGGTTTTCATGTCACATAACAAAATACATCTTGGATGATAAAACACTTGTTTTTTTTTTAATGCCATAAAACAATATACTTTTAAAATTTGGTAGCTAACATAATTAAATGTAAAAAAGCCAAGTGATTAAAATACTAGAAAAAAAGAATAAATAAATGTAGCTTAAATCCAAAATGGTGATGAATTGCTAAGCTTAAATGACAAGAAGATATTGTAAAGAAAGAATTAATACTTGATAACACAAAACTGAAAAAAAATTGTTTTAAATATTTATCTGTTTAGCCAGTGTTATGTGCAAACTATAAATTAAGATTTCGGGGGAATATGACAAAGAATTATGTTAACATATAAAATTTACAGATTTCAGAAACTTATGCTTTTTAAAAATTACTGAGGACACTAAAAGGTTTTGTTTATATCTATCAATATGTACTGTAATAGAAATTAAAACACAGACATTGAAAAATATGTATCCATTACTTCATCTAAAATTATAGTAAACTAATCACATGTTAACACGTATACATATTTTAATGAAAAAATATTTCTAAAACAAAAGAGTGAGAATGTAGCATTGCTTTGTATTTTTGTGCATTTCCTTAATATCTGGCTTTGTCGCTGGATTCTCATATCTGCATCTTTATTCAATCTGTGGTGATAGCACCCATCTGTAGACTCTGGAAGACTGTACCGTATGCTCATCAAAAAATGAGAGTGAAAGAGGCAGATTATAGCTTCATGTTATTTTCAAAGTAGTTTTGACCTTGCAGAGCCCCTTAAAAGTTGCTGAGGATCACATTCTGTAGATCTGTACAGTCTGTAGATTGCACTCTGAGAACCATTGTCCTCAACCAGTCAGGGCCGTACCAGGAGTTGGGATTAATATCAATGTCACAAAAGCAGCATGGTTGCTGTGTAATTAAGCAGGAGTGGACTGGGTATGAAAGTAACAGTCACCAAGTTCCCCGAACTCTAGAGTTTAGTTATATAGCCATCCAAATTAGGTTAATTACATTGGCTAAATGGAAACATGTTTACATTATAAAATTGAATATAAAAAAGATACAAAATTATATGTTTAAAGTGATCCATTAAAATATCTACAGACACGTTTTAAGAATTACTGGAGTTAGGTCTAAATAATGCTGTTAAAACTTTTTTTTTTTTTTTTAAAGCACTGGGGAAAAACTGGAAGAAAATGCTCCTCAGAATTATCAGGGACTGCCTTGGGGACATGGATGTGTATTTCCAAATGCCCAACAGTGCAAAGAGTGAGAATCCAGTCTTCATCTCCTGGGCTATTATGGAATTTTAGTCCCCTGAACTGTTTTCTCTCAGGGTTCCTGTTTCTCTCACTTAATGAATCAATTCTTTGTTGGTTAGAATTAGGTCCAGAGTAGTCATTTCCCAAATAATTCATTTCCTTTATCTTTGATGGATGGAATTTTCAATAAGGTGTGTCAGGAACTTGTCAGATGATGTGACTTTGCTGAAAGAGAATTTCAGCAGATGTGTATAGACTGACTCTCCCATTGCTACTTTGTTTGGCTTCTGAGGCAGCTCGGTGATCTGTGTCAGGTCACGTCATCCATTTCCTTCCTCCGGCTGTTGCTCAGTGGTACACTCCCACACTGCTGTTTAGTTTGTAATGTTCCCATTTTTTTCGTCATCTATTTGATGTACAGCCTGTTTCCCTACCTAGATTAATGAATGAGCATTTCTTTTGGGCAGGCACGGTGCAGGGCTCTCCCTGCCTGCTCAGTCCCTCGGGGAGCCCATGCTTCGGGACTGGGTTTTCAGAGGGCTTCCCTGACACTTGGTAGGTTTCCATAGCAGGCTCTGCGGACAGATTGATTGCTTCTGAAGAAACACATACGTGAAGCAAATCTGTGCACTTATGTAAAGTTTGAATAAAGGAACTCATTTGATTTTTCACACACAGCCGTCTCATGATATTCTTAATTGTCGTATTCTTAAAATGTGTTCAAGTGCTACTGAGTTGGTTTGCTTGTCTCAGCCAACATTCTTTTATGCTGTTGTTTGTTTCAGTTAACCCATTTTCTTATACTCGGACAATTTATGTTTGCTGTTTGCACTGCATTTTTATCTTGTCTCACATTTTTATGTGCATCCCTAATGTAAAAAAAATGCGTAAGTGTATCAGATATAGTTGATGGAAATGTAAAATTATGCATGTAATTTTTAGTTCCATGTAAGTATATAAATACTAATCATTAATAGAATTCTATTATAAATATAAAAAGGGATTCCATAGGTACTGGGTACATGAAACTTCAAGGGTGTGAATTTTTCTGAGAAGCTGTACCTGAAAGGTGAGATTAGGAAATACAATGAGGATGATCTCACAGCAATATATTTGCTCTTGGTCACCATCAAATTTGTTGTTATGCAACTCTGTCTAATAGCATCCTGGATATTTTCATGACGAATGCTCAAAAATGCCTACCAATACTGTTGATGGACCTATAAAAGCCTGGAATAATGATGAGAAAGTTAAGCATTTATTACATGGTTGGCATTGAGAATTCTCTAATTCTCTCAACACCACTGTGAAGTAGGCACTATATTATTATTATTATTATTATTATTATTATTATTGCCCTCTCATAAATATGATAACTGCGTCTTGGAGGAATTAAATAACTTATTCAAGGCCATCCAGGTCTTTAGAGGTGAAGGAAGGACATTTATCTCAGAGATTCTCCTCAGACAGCCCATTCTTAATCATTAAATATATAAAACTACATAAGCATTACTAAAAAACAAGAGAACAAACAAAGCAAACAAAAACAAATGAAAGCTAAACTATTTTCAAGAATATATAAAACTAGCATAGAAATAGAAAAAGGGAGGGGTCCCTGGGTGGTGCAGTTGGTTAAGCGGCTGCCTTAGGCTTAGGTCATGATTTCTGGTTCCTGGGATCAAGCCCCTCATGGAGCTCCCCGCTCAGCAGGGAGTCTGCTTCTCCCTCTCCCTCTGCCCCTCCCCTGGTCATTCTCTCTCTCTCTCTTTCTGTCTCCCTCTCAAATAAATAAATAAAATCTTTAAAGAAAAAGAAAAGAGAAATGGAAGAAGGGGGAGCCTAGAGCCAAGCTCACCTTCTAATTGTCTCCTGTGAAATTTTTGCATAGGAAGAATGAAGAACACAGCCTCCTCCCTCAAGTCCTTCAGTTAATGTCTCAGGCCTAACCCTGAAGATGCTTCTTTGACTCTTTAATGATGTCATTTTATCCACATGATTTAGCAATAGGAATTTTTCTTGGGATTCTCCTTGCTTAGTGCACTTTTCCAGAAGGCTTAGCTTCCTACTCTATGTCATGAGATTCATCATTATTGGGGCATTGTTAGTTAGTGACTCTCCTATTTTATATGAATTCTTCTCCCTAATGATGCCTATCTATACTTTTTCTTTGAATATAGACTATTGCTTCATATTTAAAAGACCTAATTCCTATGCTTAGTAAAGATAGGTGTATTTATTTGAATATATGCCTAGCTCCTTTGCTCTAGTGTAGAATTTCCCCCAGTGTACTGTAGCTCTTCATATTTTAAACATTTTTCTGTTTTGTTATTTTTATTTGCCCCTGTCTATCATTTAGCAATGTTATAATCACTGGTTTTTATTTTATATCATGTCTCCCAATCAATATAGGTATTTTTTCTTCCAAGTTGTGAAAGTTTCTCAAGTCCATTGACCTATACTCCTGTGAGACAAACTCTGTCAGCACTCCGTGAGAGCACGTTCCTGATTAGTCATCCCTCCTCTGGATCATAATCTCCAATAGACCTCACAGCCCCCTGTGGTTCTCCTTGGTGCGCTACTTCAGAAATTATGAAAAGCAGTTTATTTCTTTCCAAGATCTAGTCATTCCAAACTCCAAAAGCCCCTGCTTATATTTTAGGGTGTTTCTTTTTTTTTTACTAGTTTCTGATATCCACAGGAACCAATTAACACTAATTAACACTAGCCTTTGAAAGTCAATTCGTTTTACACCACCCAAAAATTGGAGCACAGGATCTCTAAGAATTACACAAAATTAATTAAGCCCATCTTCTATGGAAAAAATAAATTGGCCAAATCTAGGAAGTTTTATGTAGGAGATTTGAGATCTTACATTTTCTTCCTGCCTCTGTGGCTTGACCAACCTGCCAAGAAAGGAAATTACGTTGTTTTTCTCTTTATAAAACTAACCCATGCTCTCTGTGATGATTAAATACATTTCTTTCTAATTAACTTCCTGGTTAATTTCTTACATTGGTTGTGGAAAAGTTTCCTAAAGTTACATGTCTTTTCTACCATCTTTGTTTCTGGCTAATAGCGTATGTACTGAAATAGTATCACAAAAATCTCTTTTACCTTTCCTGACATTGTTATGTACAGTGATACCTCTTTTGTGTTGTTTACCCTCCCTTTCATCCTTTTTTCCTTCAGTCCTTTGATGGATGGCACGTTTCTTTACCTGATGTCCTCTTGTCTCAAAATTTACTGTCAATTACATTTGATATGGGAAAGAAGGAGGACAACCCAGTTCTAATTTTGTTTTGAACAATTTAATTTCACTCCATTACTGCTGAATACATGACAGCCAAACTAGAATACCCTGTTTTGCCTCATTCCTATATTGTTCCCATTCTGCCTTACCATAGTGTTGTAGCAAAAGTATACTTGTATAGCTTAAATGGACTGTTGAAAACTCTCTCTCACAGTAAAATTTGTACTAAGCATATGAAGTTGCAGAGCATTTTCAAGTTGAAAGACAAAATACTTAAAAAAAACCTATATTAAACTTCTAATTCCTGATCACAAAAGTTTTAAAAAGGTAATTTATAGCTGTACATTTTAGAATTCAGGGTCAGTTTTAGTTCGTGATCGCAGAATCTTTAAAGGGTTATTTAAGCTTGTAGACTGTTTTTTTTAAAGATTTATTTATTTTTAGAGAGAGAGCTCATGCATGGGGGAGGGGGGCAGAAGGAGACAAACAGACTCCCTGCTGAGCAGGAAGCCCACTGAGGGACTTGATCCCAGGATCAACCTGACCTGAAACCAAGAGTCAGATGCTTAACCTACTGAGCCATCCAGGTGCCCCTGAGGAGTGACTTTTTTTTTTTTTTTTAACTTTTAGAATAACATGCATACCTGGAATTTCAGAACCTATCACTTTTCCAACATCATAAAAAACTTAAATATCATTGTGCAGGCTTATCAGAAATAAATGTTTTATTGTTTTGAAACTGTGTTTCATAATAAAATAATTCTATTATTTATATATACTTAAATTGAGGATATTTCAAAAATCAGTATAAATAAAGCAATCAGACTGAACGACCCAAAGGAAATCCTCTTATAGTCAGACTTCTTAGCAGGTGCAAAACTTATTTTATATGGAAAAAAAAAAGACTTTTCAAACTGCATATTTTTCTCATTAAAATGCATGTTGTAAAGGTCTTGATTTCACAGTGATTTAGTTTTACTTTATGGAATTCAATTTACATTCACTTAATAGGCTTCTACTAAATCACCAGTTATAATTAAAAAGCACATTTCAGAAACTTTTATGTTTGAAGATGTATTTATGATTACCTTGGAGGGTCCAAGCCATTTTCTTATAATATAGACTAGGTTAAAAATTAGAGTTCTGTTTATACTCTTGGAATTAGGGTAAACTCAAACAAATAAGGTCTGATTTTGAAATCAATTATATATATTGGAAGAAGTAAAACTAGTTAGCATTGAGGTACAGTAAATAAATAGCTATCTTACCACTAAATTATCTTTTTAAATGGCAAGTTAAACTCATTATATTGCATAGACTGTAACATCAATATGACCCAAATCCTTACCCAGTTTTAAAACACTGAAATAAATTTCAAAAGAAAAGCGTATTTTTAATATTTAAAAATCTATGTCATTTACTGTGCACAGTGGGTAAAGAAGATCTGTAAAACATAATGCATGGATGGGAAATGTTGCAAAGATTTGGATAGCATTGCCATTTCTTGTTAAAGCCATTTCTGGAGATTTTAAGCTATTTCCTTTCATTCCAGGATATTTCCATTTATTTCCATTTATAGCACTCATTATACAGGCCATGAGTACTTCAGACCAACCAAGTTTTTCATTCATGTTTTATTGACCAGGGAATATACATTAAGAAACTACATTCTCAAGCACTTACAAATTGGTCTTTTAGTCCCGGTCTTTTTGTTTAAAACACTTTAACTTGGACTTACATATTTTTTAGCTTTCTTCAATTTCCTCTTTAGTTTCGTCTAGATTTAGCAGACAGAAATTTTTCCAAATGGAAACAATATAATGTGAACCCTTGATCAGATTTTTAAAAATACAGAAAATACAAAAAAAAAAAAAAAAAGATGACATGATGACACTGAGAAATTGTGGTGAGGATAATTTAAGCGTTAGTCATTGACTTGATAAATTAAGGCTTTTTAGAAAATATTTATGTTGTTTTTGGTTATCTAAATATTACAGAATCAACCTATATAAATATGGTATATATCTATATCTGAATATAGGTTAAATTTCTAGTTAATTGAATGAACGAAATCATTTTATCCTACAAAATGGGTAAGAAATTGAGCAGAATCGAGGACTTCAAAAGCAACTTTGTTTTTGTTATTTTTAAGTTGTGAAACACTGGAGGCTTGTTTTCTGGTCAAAACAGTTGTTTCTACTCTCGTATTATAGACATTCTAATTTAGGGAATTCCTTTCGGTGTACTTAATTTCCCTGAGAATCTTAACTGGAAATGATCTGTCTTGTCCTCAGCCAGTCATGAAAGGTCTGGTATGCAGATGCTATGTTTTATTCTAATGAAGTTCCAGTGGTAGATAAATTGATTTCATGACTCGGTTGGAAGGATAAAATATGCTGACAAAAAGAACAGTAAAGCCATATTTTCATATCATTTTTGGAGAAATGACCTGAATTTAGTGATTCTAAGTTATTTTTATCCCCTCCATTTCCCTAGCATATATCAACTATGCATCTATTTGTTTCTTGTGGTGGTGCATACATATTGACTCAGAAAATATGACATTTGTAAAGAATCATATCTAAAAGGGCCAGCATCAAATTCTTTCTTGGACAAAATTGAAAAAAAAAAAAATGATCTAATTGAAAGAGTAGTTTCCCCCCTCCTGCCACAAAGGCAGAAAAATTCCAGCAACATTGTTTTGTCTCTATCAGTGTTTGGCAGGATAAAACCTATTGTGCAGATGATTTAACATTAATTTACTGCCACTTAACTGTAGGGTTTTTTGTTGTTGTTTTAGAAAAATCTATTAAAAGAAACTCTATCCAAAGTACTGGCAATTTAATGCAGGGAAGGGGGAGATACAGGGAAAGGAATAGAAAGGGGAGTAAAGTGGAAATTGAATGGGAAAAATAATGGTACAGATACCTTCTTACAGTTAATAGTAAAATCTATTTAAAATGCTGTATCTCTCATATAAAAAAGGAAATAAGAAATGGTTTGTTTAATAAGAGAGTAAGTTCAGAGCCATCTTACCACTTAAGGAACTACCATGAGTTGAGCTGAACACAAATCCTTGCTCTAAGTTGTCTTAGCTGTGTAGATCAAGTAAGGAGTAAGCAATGACTTCAAACAGAGGGAAATACATTGCCAATGGTCTTTAGTATATCCTTTATGTCCAAGAACTCTCTGGATTTATTACGTCATTGTAAGTTTTTCTTTAAATTTTAAATGTTTATAATATCATTTTGATGAAATTTTATTTTCAGCTAGAACATGGTGACATTTTTATTTCTCTATTTTTTCAGAGCATTAAGCTTATAGCATATGACTTGAGAGTAATTATTTGTGTGTTGAGATAACATATGTTCTCAATAGGTAACTGACACATAAAAGAAGAAAAGCGTGATTTAATGAAGTAATTTCAGAATTTGTAACTTAACGTGTGGTTTGAGAAGAGGATAAAATCAATAAACAATGTGGACCTGAAAGCTCACACACAGAACTACTTCTTAGGTTAGATTCCATGTTTTATGACATTTTAATGTTGTGATCGCTGAAGCTTTCATTCTCTCCTAAAAATATGCTATGGAAAAAAAGCAGCATTTCAGAATT
This sequence comes from Leptonychotes weddellii, assembly GCF_054177405.1. Classification (NCBI taxonomy): domain Eukaryota; kingdom Metazoa; phylum Chordata; class Mammalia; order Carnivora; family Phocidae; genus Leptonychotes; species Leptonychotes weddellii. The sequence continues at coordinate 9,316 of NW_028042517.1, forward strand.
TGATGTCCATTCTATAAATAGCATATCAGGTCAGTTTCTCTTTTTTTTTTTTTTATTCTTATGTTAATCCCCATACATTACATCATTAGTTTTAGATGTAGTGTTCCATGATTCATTGTTTGTGCATAACACCCAGTGCTCCATGCAGAATGTGCCCTCCTCAATACCCATCACCAGGCTAACCCATCCTCCCACCCCCCTCCCCTCTAGAACCCTCAGTTTGTTTTTCAGAGTCCA
>NW_028042518.1:0-456 GCF_054177405.1 Leptonychotes weddellii
AAATCAGCCTGAGATGTAAGAAGATAGATCTGGATCTCTACAAACAGAATATCGCAGGCAGTTGGTTTTGAGGTCTGAAGCAGGGAGCCGTGATTCCCCGGGCAGATATTGGAGGATAAATGGCAGTGGGAGGGAGCCTGGCCACGGGGATCTGACACCACCAGTGAGCGACAGCCTCCCGCACTAGGGACCAGGCACAGGCTCGCAGACTGGTAGCGGGGGGCGGGAGGGGAAGGACTTTAGGGCAGGCTCCTCGGACTGAACCTGAGCAGTGGGGCTGCATGTGCGAACTGGGGGCGGCTGGCGGTTTTAGAAGCACAAAGGGCAGAGACGTGCCATGACCTGGAGGTGAGGACTGGGAGCACTGCAGAGGGGCGCACAACCCAGGATGCTGCAGTTTATAGCAGCACAGACAGAAACAGAGACAGTGTGGCCTGGAGAGCTCACTGAAGAACA
>NW_028042519.1:0-456 GCF_054177405.1 Leptonychotes weddellii
CTGTCCAGAGGAACTGGCCTTGGGCAGGGGCTGGAAGAGGACCAGCAGCTCCATGCAACTACCGTTTCATAAGTTTGTATCAACATTTAAAAATTAGAGATTTCACATTCAGTGGAGGTCAGGCATCTTTTTAGATCTGGGTCCTGTCTTCTCCTTCAAGCTTGACTTTGAGAGATGGGCTTTAAGATGCAATCTTCTAGAGCCACGGAATGGCGAAAAGCCTGATTCTCAACTTCTGGGGTACAAGGAAGGAACCAGAGGTGTTTAGACAGGAAAAGAAATGCCTCTAAGGGAACCAAGAACTGCTTTGAAAATAGCTGAAGGGTTGTCATATTGAAGTGGGACTGAGCTAATTCTGAATGTCCCCAGAGGCCAGGAGTCCAACCAGGGACCAACAGCTGGGAGAATCAGGTTTGTGGTGAGCATAATGCAGACTTTTCTAGCTCTCTAGAAGCA
>NW_028042520.1:0-456 GCF_054177405.1 Leptonychotes weddellii
CCCTAGCTCTGTGCTCCCCTCCGCTTGGGACACCCTGCGGTGAGGTTGGGGCAGGGAGAAGCCAGGGGAGCCCCTCCGAGAATAAACCACATCTCTGCTTCTGTGGCGGGAGCAGCTGTGTAATTTACAGGACCCAGGCTGAGAGGACACTGTGGAGCCCCTGTTCAAAAAAGAGCTTCGACACAGTGACAGCAAAGCATAAAAGCAAGCGCGGGTCCCTTCTGAGCGCAGGACCTTTGTCAGCGCACAGGTCGCAAGTCCTCGGAGCTGGGCCTGTTTCGGGGGTTTGGTTTAATGAGCATTTACTAAGCACCCGCTGCTCTGCTCTCTGCTCTACGGGCTCTGACACCTCGGAGCTCTGGTCTCAGTCACTCAGAGACATGGAGGCGAGGCGCTCCAGTATGAGCACCCGAATATGAAAGTGGGACAGGGCCACCTCTCACCCTGGCCCTCCAA
>NW_028042521.1:0-456 GCF_054177405.1 Leptonychotes weddellii
CAGATTACAAACTCTTGTGGATCACCTGTTGTCTTGCTTTGACCACAAAATCTCCTCAGAGGAAGCACGTGCTACTTGTGGACAAGGGGTCAGAGCCCATGCTCACCCTGCCCCTTAGTCTCCCATTCTGCCTCCCTGACCAGCATTATTCCAAGAATGGCTTCTAATCCACGTCAGCATGGGGGGCACCTGACCACATGGAGGCTTGTGGAGGTAGAGCAGCTTCAATAAGAGGTAAGGATGTTGTGACCCTTCAATTTCTGATGAAAGGAGCCCAGGTGAAAAATCCTTCCCCATTTTGTTAATAAGAAGCCCAGTCAGGGCATGCACAGCTCTGGGAAATCACTGGGACTCACTGAGGACAATGCCCTGAGCCCAGAGTTTGCAGAGGAGGGGTCTGAGGCAGTGGGGATTTGATTTAGGAGGGGCTGAGAGCATGGGGTTCAAGGCTGCCCC
>NW_028042522.1:0-456 GCF_054177405.1 Leptonychotes weddellii
TAATTTATGTGTCACCAGGTAACTGGCAGCTCCCTCAGGGAATGGTACCACATCAAAGGCTCAGCATCTGTCTCTGCAGCTGGGGTCTGGCACATAGCAGTGGCAATGGCCAACTCAGCCTTGGTGAGGCTGACTCCATGGGGCTGAGTCCTCACATAGCCTCTGTCATGCTGCAATGGCTGCTGTGTAGAGCAAGCACGTGTGTAGTTAGGGAAAGAGGCTGACCAGTCTACAGGTGGATCATCTAGTCCACCTGATTACAGAGAGACACTCCCCGCCCCCGGCCCCGTAGTGGATGCCCACCGTGCATATTTATGTAGCACATGATTATCTTCATATTCTGGGTCTGAGAGAGGCACATCCACATGATGTCCTCTAGACCCCATGTCATTAATCCTCTAATCTTTTTCTTTCCAAGTTTCTGGCCACCCTTCCATCCCATTAGCAACTGCCCAC
>NW_028042523.1:0-456 GCF_054177405.1 Leptonychotes weddellii
TGCTGGCTCCTCAGTCTTCGGTCTGCCCACCTTCCAGCTCTTCTTCCGGAGCAGCATCATGCACTGGAGATCCTCCTCTGTAGACTATTCCTCTGGTACTTCCCATGGTTCTCCTGGTGGCCAGATGCGCCACTTCTTGTGTGTGCACGTGGTGGGGTACAGGAGACAGCTAACTGCGTGTGCTCTTCTGAACAGGCACGCCTCGTGTTACTGTGCTTTGTAGATACTGTGTTTTTGCCGATTGAAGGTCCGTGGCAACCCCGTGTGGGGCAAGTCAGTGGGCATCAGTAGTATTTGCTCACTTTGTGTCTCTGTGTCACGTGTGTGTAATTCTCACAGTATTTCAGGCTTTCTTCTTATTATTATATTTGGTATGGTGATATGTGATCATAGTATTGGATGTTACTACTGTGATTGTTTGGGGGAACATGAACCATGCCATGTTCACGTGCCCCA
>NW_028042524.1:0-456 GCF_054177405.1 Leptonychotes weddellii
ATGTGCTCTGGAAAATCGGCAGGAGGAGGGTCTACAGGTTAATTGAATTTGTGATTCTTTAGGAAGATGGACCTGGCTACTTTCACGGCCCAGGAAACCATTTATTCCGTCATTCAGAAGGGATTCAACGGTTGGACCGCGTGTAAGTCTGTGTCTACCAAGAAGCCGACACCAACCCAGGATGAAAAGTGTGTGGATCATATCAGGGAATACACCTGTGTGAAGGAAATGGGGAGGGAGGCTGACGGGGCTGGGAGGGACAGCAGGATGGCGTGCAGGTCCGAGCCTGGGCACAGGAGAGAGGGCGGGGGGTGTCCTAGCATGCTGTGCAGGTCGGCATGGCTGCTGGGGAGTTTAACCAGTCACTCATGAAAGCAGCCCCATGTTTCCCAGAAATGGGTCTGTCGGGGTGTCCCTGCTGGGCTCATTCATTGGCGAAGAGCTGTCTGTAGGAAG
>NW_028042525.1:0-456 GCF_054177405.1 Leptonychotes weddellii
TTTTTTTTTTTTTTTAAAGATTTTATTTATTTATTTGACACACAGAGAGAAAGCACAAGTAGGCAGAGAGGCAGGCAGAGAGAGAGGCAGAAGCAGGCTCTCCACTGAGCAGGGAGCCCGATGCGGGACTCGATCCCGGGACTCCAGGATCAAGACCTGAGCCGAAGGCAGTCGCTTAACCAACTGAGCCACCCAGGCGCCCGATTTCATTCTTTTCTGTGGCTGAATAATATTTCATTGTATTTATATACTACATTTTTTTTTTTTTTTAAGTAGGCTCCCTGCCCAATGTGGGGCTTAACCTCACAACCCTGAGATCAAGAGTCACATGCTGTACTACTGACTGAGCCAGCCAGGCACCTCTGCATCTTCCTTATCCATTCATCAGTTGATGGATACTTAACAGTGTTTCTATAATTTAGCTATTGTCGATAATGCTGCTGAAAACATCAGGGT
>NW_028042526.1:0-456 GCF_054177405.1 Leptonychotes weddellii
GGGGATGTGAGTATGACTGAAGGTCCTGCTCTGCCTTTACTTAAGTCCTGGGACTGCACGAGGGAATGGGCCCCAGTCTGGAGTCCTGGATTGCCTGGATATTGATCTATGGCAAAGAAGTAATTGAATTCAACACAATTACGTTGAACTCTAGGCTTTTGCCAGGCACTGGAAAGAGCACCAGCATATTTTGGGGGTGTGGTGGTCGGGAGACACACCCAGTGCTTAGGCCTTGCCCTGATAAATGGTCCAGTTATAAAGACAGTAGCTAAAAAAATGCGAGGAAAGGAAAGGTAAGGAATAGGATGTCAGGCTTATTGAGTGCTTTATGTCAGGTGTGCTTCAGTAATCATTCTGCTCTCAGGCGACAGTGCCCCACAGTACAAAAATCTCATTGTCATCCCCATTTTGGAGATGAGCATGCTGAGGCTCAGAGAAAGGCACACAGCTAGTGAG
>NW_028042527.1:0-456 GCF_054177405.1 Leptonychotes weddellii
GATCTGTTGGCTGGGTGAAGGAACAGGATCTGCTTGCATATATCTCAACAATAGGAGGGAACAGAGCACGAGAGAGAACATGTTAGAATTATTAATATAATGAAAAATCAGAAAAGGCATGAGAAGCCCCATTGGGATGACCATAGATAGTCCACCTCCCCAACAGGAATTTAAACAATCAGTAACTGACAAAGTACAGAGAGCGAGAGAGAGAAATCAAGAAACAGATGCTTAATGGCACAGAACTCATGGTTACCAGTGGAAAGTGGGTGAGGGGAAGGGTTAAAGAGGGGTTGGGGATTAAGGAGCGCATCTGTCCTGATGAGCAAGGGGTGAGGTATATAACTGTCAAATCACTCTATTGTACACCTGAAACTAAGAAAACTTTATGTTAACTAAATAGAATTAAAATAAAGTATTATAAAGTCAGAGACCCTGGGTGGCTCAGTTGGTTAG
>NW_028042528.1:0-9551 GCF_054177405.1 Leptonychotes weddellii
TGATTGAATGCCACGTGAAGTGAGCGTCTTCTCTGCGGTAGAGATTCTTTGTTACGCCAGGTGGTTCTCTAATTTTCACGTTTATATTTAGCACAACTTCTGAAAGTCTCGTTAAGGGAGGAGTGCAATCATTCCCTGACCAGAGGTGAGTGTGAAGCGGAGTGATGCTCTTGCAAAGCTCAGTAAATAGGAAAGGAGTGGGCCCACCTGAAGAGCCAGTGATTGTCCACACACATTGAGGGCAGGCTGAGACTCCCCAGTGGCAGGCTGCAATGCTCCAGGGTTCTCATTTTCGCTCTTTTACACCGTGGAGAGCACTAACAAAGCCTCCTGTTTGCCTCAAAAGGGAAATAAGTTCCCCCAGGCATGGCATTTTGTGGGAGGTAACATTTCAGTCCATGATCACATGACTTACCAGTAACCCTGATATTAACAAAAATTAACAGAAATAAAAATAATATTGCCTCTGGTAACCAAGTAAGTTTTGTAGGAAAAAGAAAATCTCATTTTCCTCATTTAAAGATACTCCAAGTGAGGCTCCAAGTGGCTAACTGGCTTGTCTGCAATCACCCAGTTGGTAAGAAGCAGTGCATGATTTTTTTTTTTTTAAGATTTTATTTATTTATTTGACAGAGAGAGACACAGCGAGAGAGGGAACACAAGCAGGGGGAGTGGGAGAGGGAGAAGCAGGCTTCCTGTCGAGCAGGGAGCCCGATGTGGAGCTCAATCCCAGGACCCTGGGATCGTGACCTGAGCCAAAGGCAGACACTTAACGACTGAGCCACCCAGGTGCCCCACAAAGTTTGTTTCTTAAAAAGTTAAACATATACCTCCCATGGGATCCAGCTATTCTAGTTCTGGGTATTTATCCAAGAGAAGTGAAAGCATAAGCCCATACAAAAACTTGTAAACAATAAATGTTCAGAGCATCTTTATTTGTAATAGCCCAAAATTGTAAACAACCCATCAACATTGGACTCAGATGTCCATCATTAATAAATGGATAAATAAAACACAGTACATCCATACAGTGGAATACTACAAGGCAGTAAAAAGGAATGAAGTAGGGTTTTTTTTAAGTTTTATTTACTTAAGTAATCTCTACCCCCAAAGTGGGGCTCAAACTCATGACCCCGAGATCAGTACACTGAACAGCGTGGATGGATCTCAGAATTATTATACTGACAGGAGGAGAGAAGCCAGACAAAAAAGAATATAAATTACATACTTCTATCTATAGGAACTCTAAAAAATGTGACAGAAAGCTGATCAGTGGTTACCTGGGAATAAAAGAATGGGGAGAGGCCTGAGGAAGGGCTTACGAGGGACAGGAGGAAACTCTTGGGGGTGATGGTTATTGTGGTAAGCAAAATGATGCCCCTCCCTCCAAAGATGTCCCTGTCCTAATTCCCAGAACCTGGGAATATGTCACTCTACATGGCCACCGGGAATTATGGTTGCCCATGGAATTCTGGCTGCTGATCATCTGACTTTGAGATAGGGTAATTATCCTGGATTATCTGGGTGGACCCAGTATCTCGATGACGGTCCTCATAGGCGGAAGAGGGAAGTGGAAGGGTCCAGAGTTGGAGAAGGAGATGACACTACGGAGGAATGGTCAGAGATGCAGTGTCCAACTTTGAAGATGGGGCACTGGGCCACAAGCCAAGGAGTGTGGGCAGCCTCTAGCTGCTGGGAAAGGCAAGGAAACAGATTCGCCCTGAAGCCTCAGAAAGGAGCACAGCCTTGCTGGCACCTTGATTCTTAGTCCAGTGCAACGGACGTAAGACTTCTGACTTCCACAACTGTAAGATACTAAATCTGTGTTGTCTTAAGCCACTAGGTTGGTCACGCTTTGTAATGGCAGTCAGAGGAAACACCTTATTTTGAGCGTGGTGGTCACTTCACCAAGGTGTGAAAACACCAAATGGTGACCATCCATATGCGTGGTTTATATGTCAGTGATACCTCAATAAAGCTGTTTAAAGGAAAGCTTCTTACAAGATGGATCTCGATTATGGTTCTTCTTTCCACTCTGACACATCCGCTGAGTGCACAGGAAAACCACCCACGTTGATGGAGTTTATCACGAACATTGTGCGTGGCTCTCTTCGGTCAAGAGCTCTGCGAACACTGGTGCCTGACGGGTATTATAAGCTTGTTCAACATATCTGACCGTGGATTCCTTATGAGAATTTGTCGTTGTGCTAACTTGTTAATGACATAACTACCTGTCTGCAATTCTTCTCTCTCCTTTGGTACTAAGATAACTAACTTACCACATTGCATCAGAAACTGAGCTGGAAATTGTCGTAAAGGTTCTAACTAAACCAGGGATATTAACAACGCTAAAAATCTACAGACACGTCTAGGAGAAATAAGAGTTCTCTACTGCCAAAGAAGGATTTCTGTGTGTGCTCCTGCTTGGCGGGGGCTACCTCACTGCAGTAAAGTGCAGGTGCGTTTATAATAAATTGTGAGCTTTGACTCTAACCTTTGTGTTAAGAGTCAAGATGGTAGGCAGATTCCCACGTGCGCTCGGGTGGGATTCGGTCCTGGTGTGTCAGCCAGCGTCCCTGCGGGAAACAGGAGGCACACCCGGAAGGGTTAATGAAGAAAGTTAAATAGAAGGGGCCGTGGTGGGTGGGGTCAAGGGAATCCAGAGGGAAGCTGGAGGGGAAGAGAGCTGGGGGTTGGAAACTGCAATGTTGCCTCTCAATTAACCATTCCTCCCAGGCCATGTCTTATGCTCCTGGAGGTGGAACGCACTTCCTGCCCTTTTGGCCCTGGGTTTCATTAAATGACTTGGCTTTGGCCAACGGAATGTGAGCAGATGTGGCGTACACCGTATCTAAACAGAAACTTTAAAGGCACTGGTGTGGTTGACTCACACTTGGGCGTCTGCCCTTGGCCTTGAGGAGCACAGGCTCCAGATAGGATCTGGCTCCAGGTATGGCGAGACGTGTGGAGCTGAGCCAAGTCTAGCTCGGCAGAGCTCAGCAATGCCAAAGCTGATGCACACAGCCTGGGGGCATCGTGAGCAAGGCAGGGTTGCTGAAGCAGCAGCAGAGAAAGCTCACCAAATCTTCTTCCCTTGATTGCGTGTGTGGGCTGTGAATACAACGAGATGTAACTCCCGTGACTAGGTAACTAATCAGTTGACTCTGAGTCAATCAAAAGGGAGACATCTGGTGTGGGCCTGGCCTAGTCAGGGGAACTTTATAAAAGGTGGGCCTGACCTAATCAGATGACCTTTATAAAAGTAGGGAGACTCTCCTGGTGGACTCAAAGACAACACAAACAGCTGCTCATGAACTGCCTATGAAAAAGACCATCCTCTAGGAGTTGAGGGCCTCAGTCACCTTGATTACAGGCTCGTAAGACCCGGACCCGAGGATCCAGTTATGCCATGCCCAGACTCCTAACCCAGGAAATCATGAGATAATAAATGTGTGTTGTTTCAAGCCTCTAAATTTGGGGTAATTTGTGGCACAGCAGTGGAAAGACAATTCACCAGAGAATATACATACTCAGTATTGTACCAAGTTATACATTTTTTTTTTAAAAGGTGCTGGGATGAACAGAACAAATGAGTCACACTCCCTTTGTAGTTTACTCCTGCAACTTGAGCGAAGAGGGGCCAGGTAGGAAAGAAATCAGAAGCATTCTCTGCAGAAGGCCTTTTACAATCACTTTCCTGCATAATTGGGGGCTATTTTATTCTAACATGAACAACCCCCATCCTAAGCCCTTCACTTGCCTGAATCCAAACCCCAGGTTTCCAGCAGGTCCACTGTCCTCCCCAGGAAGGGACGCTGGCCAGGACCCATCCCCAATCCTCTCTGCAGGCCTCCGTGAGAGCACTCCATCTAGTATGCGGATGGCTATGTCCTTCCGCGGGCTTCCTGCTCTTCCTGGCAGGAATCACATCTCCAGTCTTCAGCTCTTCCCAAGCATGTCACCAAATGTGCCCTTGCAATCCCCCAAATGCTGGCCAAATGCCTGAGCTAGTCATCCTATTCTAGTCATGAGTTTCCCCAGCACAGCCGTTCTCAAAGTGTGTTCCTCGGACCAGAGTCTGCATCTGCTAGGAACTTGTTCGAAATCATTCTTGAGTCCCACCTGCTGAATGAGAAACCCAAGGGTTGGGGCCCAGCCATCTGGGTTTGACAAGTTCTCCTGGAGGTGCTGCTTGCTTTCAAGCTTGAGAATCTCTGCCCTAGCCTGATATTTTATATTTTCAAGGAATCGGCCCCTTAATCATTCCCAGGCCCCTTTCCCCCTCCCCCCATTTTTCTGTAGCTGTTTTATTTTGGATTTTGCGCTGAGGTCCTCCCAGTCAGATCACTGATATCGTGTCTGCTCACATTCTTCCTAGGCATTTGAGATACATACTTCAGTGGAACCGTCTTCAATTTGTTGAGCAGTTACTGGGAATTTAACATAGAGCAGAATGCAGAGATTATCTTCCTCTCAAACTGGCCCCAGGAGAAGAGGCAACATTGACCCCACTTTTCAGAGGCAGAATCCGGAGCACAGCCGTTTAAAGTAACCTGTGTGTCACATCCCCACAGCCCGCGGGGCCGACCCCGAAATTCAAAGTCAGGGTGTCTCGCTTTAAAATCACGGTTTGTCGGGCGCCTGGGTGGCTCAGTTGGTTAAGCGACTGCCTTCGGCTCAGGTCATGATCCTGGAGTCCTGGGATCGAGTCCCGCATCGGGCTCCCTGCCCGGCGGGAAGCCTGCTTCTCCCTCTCCCACTCCCCATTTGTGTTCCCTCTCTCGCTGTGTCTTTCTCTGTCAAATAAATAAATAAAATCTTAAAAAAAAAAAAAAATCACGGCTTGTCATCCCAGACTAACTCGTCTCAGAACCTTAGGCTCTGACTTTTGAAAAGTACCAACTGTTTACTGCCTCCAAATAGCTGGCCCCCAAAAGCAGCCTGATGGAGCTAAGGAGGAGTGCCGGGGTCGGAGGTCGGAGAAGCTTCGTTTGCGACCAACCCCTTCCCGTGGCGTCGTGGCATCGTTTAACACACAACGCGTTGGTCCTACAAGCTTATGGGCCGAGCTTGTTCTTTTCGTTCCATGGACAACCAGCACCTCTTTGAGGAACGGAGCAGACCACGCCAAAGGCACACGAAGGTCTTCCCCGGAGGTGTGCATGTGGCACTTGCCAAAGTCCCTGTGCCTTTTACTGCGCCCCAAGCTCCCTGCCCCACCCAGCCGCTCCTGGAAGCAGCTTGCACTGCTTTCGCGCCAACTTGCCCCCCACCGGCCTCCCCAAGCCCCCTTCCCAGGGGCTTCCGCTGGCCCTTCCCTTCCACTTCTGGCCTCCATAGCCTCTGGGGTACCCACCATCCATCTGTGACGTTGGGTGTGGCACCGTGATTATATATCGGGGTTCTTCAGCAAAGCCCCACACACCCACTGGCCATTCCCCTCCTGCCTCCTGGTTCCTTGGCCCCGTGCTGGTAAGAGTTGTCACCCAGTGCTCGAGTACCATGAAAACTGAAGGAAAGCGCATTAAGTCACGGGCCGCCATCTTTCTTCATCCTCTGAGGTTCTCACCTCAGCGACTGACTGATGCCTTGGGGCCTTCCAAACATTCCATGTGCGGCTGGCCTACGAAAAGAGAGAAGTAAAGCTATAAATCGTTGTCATATCGGTTTGGGTTTGTTATTGTGCAAAAATATGCATGACATAAAATGTGCCATTTTAATCATTTTAAAGAGGACACTTCCATGGCATTAAGTGTATCCATCGCCACTATCCCCTTCCAGAATTTTTTCTTTTTTTTTTTTTAAGATTTTATTTATTTATTTGACAGAGAGAGGCACAGCGAGAGAGGGAACACAAGCAGGGGGAGTGGGAAAGGGAGAGGGAGAAGCAGGCTTCCCGTTGAGCAGGGAGGCGATGTGGGGCTCGATCCCAGGACTTGGAATCATGACCTGAACCGAAGGCAGACGCTTAACGACTGAGCCACCCAGGCGCCCCCAGAATTTTGTCATCATTCCCAAGAGAAGTTCTGTTCTCATTAAGCAATAAGTCTCCATCCCTAACTCCCCCAGGTCTTGGTAACTACTCTCCTACTTTCTGTTTCCATGAGTTTATTTATTCTAGGTACCTCATAGAAAGAGTCATGTGATATTTGGTCTTTTACGTCCGTATCATATTATTTTTTGAACCAGGAAGACAGTGATAGATGTGGAGACAGAGGATGTGTAGTGATAAATGGAATTGGCCAATGGCCAGTGACATTAGTTCTTTTTTTAAAATTTTATTTATTTATTTGAGAGAGAGAGAGAGAGCTTGGGGGGTGTGGAGCAGAGGGGGAGGGAGAGGGACAAGCAGGCTTTGCACTGAGTGTGGAGTCTGACGGGGCTTGATCCCATGACCCTGAGCTCATGACCTGAGCTGAAACCAAGTGTCAGACACCGAACGGACTGAGCCACCCAGGCGCCCCTATAGAAAGACAGTAAAAGGTAAGTCCCGCAGAGGTGTGAACAGCAGGGGGTGGGCATCATGGGGGCCATCCTACAGTCTGTCCAACAGGGTGCAAGCAATGAGGGCAGAAACAGCAGTGGGAATCCAGCAAGGGGGGCATTTTGCTCCTCCTCAGTTGGCCTCCGTTGGCCTGAATTCAGTCACCAAACCTGAGAGACAGATAGTCAAACCGTTCACCCCAACACCATGGGGCAGTAAGTATTTTCCAAGAGCTTTTGATTAAGACTGTAATGAAACCGGAGCACCTGGCTGGCTCAGTCTGGAGAGCATGTGACTCTTAATCTTGGGGTCATGAGTTCGAGCCCCACGTTGAGTGTAGAGATTACTTCAACAAATGCATAATTTTTTAAAAAAGACTGCAGTGAAACAAGATTGAGGGAAAGATTGGCTTAAAGTATTACTTAGTCATCCTCCACCTGCAAATTTCAGCCCCAGAATAACTCGGAAAAAAAAAATCCCCGTTATTTACATTTGCTCTCTATTTTTAACTGCCTTTCTGTTTAAAACATTTAATATCTTCTGAAGCCCTATTAGAGCCCATTGAACCTGCAGCAAGATACTGTATTTATTTTTGTAGCTATTTTGATCCTCTCAGAGAACTTTTTGTTTTCGTCGGAGCTTTTAAGGAAGGTGAAGCAGGTCAACTTGTCTGGCTGACTTGACAACTGGCTGTGCTGGGTTCTTAATAAAATGGTGCTAAATTCAGATCTACTAATCATGTGTCTCTTTTTATGTGGCCCAATTTTTCCATTACTTGAAGTTCCCAAATGCTAATAAACTCTAATGCACTATTTTTGGTGGGAACGGATGCATTATGCTTTTCAGAGTTGATGTTTTTACGTAACTAGAAGACGTTCTGGAAGAGAGGAAAAACCACCCTCGGAGGGCATACATCAATTGGGTTTGTTTTTTTTTTCCTATTGATCCGGAGCTGTTTAAGCAGAGAAGCGGGGAGAAAGGTAAATGCAGGCGAGGGAAAAATAACACCTACAGATTCTGCCCGCTTCTACCTTCTGTCTTCTGGGCTTCGGGTTCTTTTTGCATCTGCTCATTTCACACTCCCTAAACATACATTTTCAAAGGGGTCTAATTGAAAAAGATGTGTCTGGAAGACAGCAAAGTGACTCCATAAGCCTCTATAAACATGTTGCCACAGAGTCATATGAATTCATAAGCCCTCATTAAAACCCCAACGAGTGCAGATAAAACTAAGGTACAGTGAGAGAAATCGAAAGTGTGAGCAAACTTCTGTGGGAGAATTGACTAAGACGGGGAATGAAAGCCTTCTCTAGAAAAGTTCCGTGTCTTGGGCGCCCAGGTGGCTCAGTTGGTTAAGCGACTGCCTTCGGCTCAGGTCTTGATCCTGGAGTCCCTGGATCGAGTCCCGCATCGGGCTCCCTGTTCAGCGGGGAGTCTGCTTCTCCCTCTGACCCTCTCCCTCTCATACTCTCTGTCTCTCATTCTCTCTCTCGCAAATAAATAAAATCTTAAAAAAAAAAAGAAAAGTTCCGTGTCTTCATGTGGCTGACAGCTAATGCAGGTGCATAGATAGGTAAAATACACTTAGTGTTATTGTGCTTACTGTATGTAAGTCACGCCTCAGAGTTTAAAGATAGACACCCAACCAAACCCAAGGCTGGAGTAGAAGACACCTGCAACAGAATGTAAACCCGGTAACTAAAAGGCCACAAAAATCACAGCCCCCTCATCTGAACTGTTTATTCAGCGTCCCTCCCCTCCCCCCTCCTCCCCCCCCACCCAGGCACCCTCTTCATCTTGTCCCCTACAATAGATATTTTTGTGGCATGTTACTTTATTCTTTTTCAAACAGACTCTGGCACAAAGATGTAGCGTTTTTAGAGTTGACTATCAGATTATTCATATTTCCTTCTTGAATGTTTTCTAATTCTCTCCTTCACTGTAGAGGCAAAAATACAAAATGTATCTCTTCTCCTTGGTCTCGCGCAGCAGGATCCTTGTCAACAGCTAACCTGTGTTTCTGGGAACAACCAGGAGGTACTGTGTAGCTTTCAGCTTGTTATAAACAAATCTAGCATTGCTTATCTTTTTTCTATTCGCGAAGTTGATTTTATTTACTGTTTCTACTAAGGAAAAAAATAATAGTTCTTTGCCCCAAGAAGCTGGAGCCCCAAGTGCTGGGGCTTCACTCTGTGTGGCTCAGAAGACAGATGTGGCAAATGTCTGCTGGGATCGGAACATACGCATGCTAGGACGTATATTTGGGCCAGGTCTCATCGGCATGTGTTTCTCTTTGTTATCTTGCTACCTCTGAAATTAAACGGAAGCCAAACATCAAGGGGAAGGGACTTGTGTGTTTCTTCTGCAGTTTAGTGGGGAAATCACTTTTGGTTACTTTTTCAAATACTAAAGTTTTATTTTGAAAAAAGAAAGCTTCATATTTTAGTTACTTTAGTAACTCTAATAACATTTCTTCCTTACCTTTTTTTTGGTTAAGATGAAATTCACATAAGTTTTTTTTTTTTTAAGTACAATTCAGTGGCATTTAGTATATTCACGGAGTTGTACAAACTTCACCTCCATGTAGATGTAAAACATGTTCATCATTCCCAAAGGAACCTCGTACCCATTAAACAGTCACTCCTCATTCCATTCCCCCTTTGCTCCAGCCCCAGGCATCCATTAATCTGCTTTCTGTCTCTAATGATTTACCTATTCTGAACATTTCATAGAAATGAAATCATGTGACATGTGACCTTCTGTCTCTGGCTTCTTTCACTCAGCATGTTTCTGAGGTTTATCCACGTTGCAGCATGTGTTGGTAATTCACTAAATTTATTTTAAATGGAAATAATTTTAGATGAAAAATAATAATGTGAAACACAGGTTGGGCATTTATTTATTGAGCACTAACTGTGTACACGAAGGCTGTACACATCGGGCTCCCTGACTCAGAGACGGTCACCTTTGGGGAATTTTTCCCCTCCCCTCCCACCTTTCTTCAGAGCAGTGTCCGTTTTCCCTGGAACCACAGACATCATTTTATTTTATTTTATTTTTCAGACAT
>NW_028042529.1:0-456 GCF_054177405.1 Leptonychotes weddellii
TCTCTCAAAAACATTTTCTGGAAGGAACTTGTCTTGGTTGATGCTTATAACCGTGGTAAATAAACGGCGAATACAAATCGAATGACAAAGCGCTAACACAGAAAAGCGATAGCAATCATAGAAACAGTCCTAGCGTAACGGGGCCTTTTGAGGTTGAGGCCTTGTTTCAAATGTAGGTTTTATTATGATTCAGGTATGGCGAGGCCAACAGATCAGGAGGTGACTGCCACTGGAAAGATCTTTCATTACAGTTTCCAAGGAGGAGGCACGCCACACAGGGCCATGCAGGGAAGGACCATGGTTGGCTACTAGCGAGAGTGAGTAGAAAACCTGGTTTTTATTGTGGTTTCTGAGGGATGGAGTGTGTGAGACAGAATAAGCAGGCTTAGGGGTGGCTAGTTTCAGAGGGCTCTGGGACACGGGCTGTCCCCCGTTGTAAGGTACGGGGCCTTGAGG
>NW_028042530.1:0-456 GCF_054177405.1 Leptonychotes weddellii
GGTTTTAAATCCCTCTGGTTCTAAGAAAATAATGAAATTTGGCTCTTCTGGTTTTAAAAGCCGAATGTTATGGGGATTCATCTTCCCCTGTGGGTTCATGGTTGTGGGGTTGCAGCATCCATTCCTACCTCTCATGGACAGTCCTCTGAGTCCACTTATTTCCTGACCGCATCTCTGTCCTTCCTTCCCTGTTTGTGGCCCCATCTCTACATTTAGTTGTGGAATTTATTCTGCCCATCTTCAGGTCATTCTCTGGGTTATTTACACTGATGTGAGTGTTATCTAGTTGTATCCATGGGGTGAGGTGAGCCTAGGGTCCTCCTACTCCACCATCTTTGCTGAATTCTCCACATCACAATTTTTAAAAATACTGTCGATGTCACATATGCACCTGCAATTAAATGAGCAAAAGAATAATAATAGAACGTCTATGTTTTTACATGTTCTGGGTGTATA
>NW_028042531.1:0-456 GCF_054177405.1 Leptonychotes weddellii
CTGTGTCCCCAACACTGTTCTTTGATCCTCATGTGGTCATGTCCTCCCTCTGCTTAGTTTCTGTGATCCTAGGGGGCAGGAGGTAGATCAACACCATGGCCCCTATCTGAGCTTTGGGATCCAGATGTCCTGGGTTTGGATCTGGGCTGCAGTCGTCCACTTGGGTCACTGTGTACCTGCATCCTCAGGCACTGGGGGGTTGAATCCTGCAGGAGCTAGTAGATGACGTTGCAGCAGTGGGAGGGGTTGTTGTGACCTTTCTGTTTCCCCTTTCCCTGAAACAAATTGTGGATTCATGATGCAATCTGACCTGTTTTGGGTCCCAAAGGGATGGATCGCTGCCTCGTCTGTCTGCATGGACCTAAATACCAAGGCTAGCAGGGAGGAGGAGACCCAAACAAAGAGGATCCACTCTCCAGGCTTGAGCCTCTCTTCTCCCCCTTTGCTGGAAAGGCT
>NW_028042532.1:0-456 GCF_054177405.1 Leptonychotes weddellii
TTTTTTTTTTTTTTCCATTTTTAAATGTATTTTTGCTCAAGGTGTAGGGTGGGGGAGGATAAGGGGCTCTTTATTCAAAGGTTTTTCTGGAAAGGACATTCCTGCTTCTCCAGAAGTGGGCAGATCAACCCATGTCCCAGTGTCCCCATCTGGGAGAACCCCTTGGAGCAGCCAAAGAAGCTGAATCCTGTATGGCCCACCATCAGGGGTGTGTAAGGTCCCCACTGCACCGCTGGGCTCAGCAAGCTCTCCCGAGCGACTTCCGGCCTCCCATTGGCCAGATGGAGCTGGCCTGGCTCCCTTCCCCGATCCCCTCCACCCACCAGCCCTTCCCCCGCCTCAGCCTGGCACATAACAGCATCACCAAAAACACCCCACTGTTCCCAGGAGGAAACATTCCCAGAAAGAAAAAGTCCACCTGGTCCATTTCCTATCTCTCTGGGCTCATCTGCCAGT
>NW_028042533.1:0-456 GCF_054177405.1 Leptonychotes weddellii
GTGATCCCTGGGTCCTGGGATCGAGCCCCACATCTGGCTCCCTGCTCCGCGGGAAGCCTGCTTCTCCCTCTCCCACTGCCCCCTGCTTGTGTTCCCTCTCTCGCTGTGTCTCTCTGTCAAATAAATAAAATCTTTTTTAAAAAATAAGAGTTCATTCTGTCCACTTTTGAGCGTGTTTAAATCTTTCCATTAAAAAAAAAAAGAATAAGAGGGTCGCATTAGGTTTGGACTGGGAAGGAACATGATCTGAAAGAGTCCTCCATCCCCAAGCATGGTTTAGGCTAGAATACCGTGTATTGGTTCAATTTTGAGGCTGTAGTGCCATCTAGTGTTTGCTGCAAACCCCCAACCAAAGGCCGACATTGCAAGCGCCTCTCCTTGCTCCAGAGTCCTCCTGTGAACTCCCCTGGCCTCAGGGGAAGGCCTTGGCCGAGGGAACGGGGTTGACCGGCTCAG
>NW_028042534.1:0-456 GCF_054177405.1 Leptonychotes weddellii
CAGGACAAAGGTAGCTACAAGTTCCACCACTAATTCCACGATCCAACCTTTGATACTGAACATAATTGAACTGCGATAGCCCAAAGGTGTGTACACTTACTTGTCCGCTCCGGTCGCAGAAAAGACGATCAAGCCCCGAGGGCCGGCCTTTTATAGTCTCTGCAGTGAGGCGTCATGCTGCGTCATCACGTTCTCCCTCACAGGAAGGGCTCCTGGCCAATCAGCTTGTCGTACGTGTCCCAGCAGCCCGCTGACGTTGACGCGGTATCGGAGAAGCGCAGTGTTAGTGCTCACAGCACGAGGCTTGTGTCTCCTGCTGGCTCACCGAGAGGCCCAAGTTTACCATTTGGCTCTTGGTGCTCCGCAGATTCTGTAAATGTCAGCTCTGTGTGGACAGGAACCTTGCAGTTGTCCCACGCGCCAGTGGGGCTCGTTTCCTCTAGGACCCCGGCACTG
>NW_028042535.1:0-456 GCF_054177405.1 Leptonychotes weddellii
TGGTCCAGTTTCATTCTTCTGCATGTGGCTATCCAATTTTCCCAACACCATGTGTTGAAGAGACTGTCTTTTTTCCATTGGACATTCTTTCCTGCTTTGTCAAAGATGAGTTGACCATAGAGTTGAGGGTCCATTAATGGAGAGTGTTTTAACTCAGCACCTGGCAAACAGTTAGTGCTCAAGAAATGACAGCTAATAATACTATTATATCAAATAATTATGGCACGTCTATTGTGTACCAGCCCTGACACTGAGGGACATAAAAAAGAAGTAAGTTATAACCTTTGTCCTAGAGCAGACGGTTGGCAAATTTTTTCAACAAAGGGCCAGATAGTGAATATTTTAGGGCTTTGTGGGCCAGATGGTCTCTGTTACAAATACTCAATTTGGACATTGTGACAGAACAACATCCACAGACAACAAACAAATGGGCATGGCTGTGTCCCAATAAAACTT
>NW_028042536.1:0-456 GCF_054177405.1 Leptonychotes weddellii
CATTTTTATTTACACAACCTTAAGCATGCCTTGCCTTAAGGTGGGAATCTGGTGATATTGTCAAGAGCTAAGATGGATTCATCTACTGACATTTCAGCATTGGAGTCCAGGCAGGGAAGAAGCCTGGCCTCTGTCCGCACCTTTCTACCACGGCTGCCCATTTTTGGGAAGGAAAACAGAGCAGGGTGACAGTCACCGTCAGTTAACGCTGCAACATACCTGTTACGTAATTGAATTTTCCAGGACATAGCTCTGAGTTGTGAGGCAGGGATTATAAGGCCCATTTGGCAGGTGAGGAAGCAAGCATAAAGGTAAGTAATAAGTAGTACTAACAGATCTCACGTTTCCTAGTCCTGCATTCTTCCTGCAGATACACAGTGCTTTGACCCAGGCTCAAAGTTGCCAAAGTGAACATTTTTTAACTTTTAGGCTGGTAAAGTGACAGTAAAGTTTTCA
>NW_028042537.1:0-456 GCF_054177405.1 Leptonychotes weddellii
CAGAAGTGGTTCTGCCAAGAAGATTCCTTCAAGTAGAGTGCCCTATTTAGCAGAACATCATTTATACAGGTCTTCTGGCAGAGGCTAGCAGAAGCGTGGCCACTTTTCCGAAGTTCTTTTATCTTTACCATAAAATGAAGAATACTGTCTTTTGCTCACTAAATACCTTTCGCAGAATAATCTTTCTTTTTTTTTTTTTTTTAATAATGTGATACTTAAGAAGCTATTAATTCAGGAATTACTTATTGTATGCTCTTTATGTATACTACGTATAATAGATAACTGAAGTCTGTGGTAATAGTTGCAAGTAATTGATAGCGTTATCACATTACTTCACACTCTTTGGAAAGTCATAAAATAATTATCAATTCATTAACCTGGACTTTTTTTTTTTTATTCTTATGTTAATCCCCATACATTACATCATTAGTTCTAGATGAAGTGTTCCATGATTCA
>NW_028042538.1:0-456 GCF_054177405.1 Leptonychotes weddellii
ATATATATATATATTATGCATGTTAAGTTGCCCAGATATTTTGTATATATTTATATATAATACACACACAATACTTGGCTAGCGTTCTTTTCTGAACTTATGTTCATTTCCAAATTCTTCCTAATAAGCTATTCTAGAAGGTAAAAATTAAATCTTACCTGATTGTGAATAGGGGCAATTCTCATATATGCAAAAGAGGGGAGGAAGACTTTGCACTTTTTCAGATGACCCCAACCAATCTAAATTTACTGCACTATATAAAAAGGACACTACACCAGATTTCAAGAGATGTGGTTCTCAGTGGCAGCTCCGGGATTACTGCATGAATATGGGTTTACAGCATGCTTTCAACCTCGGTCTTTATGTCTATAAGTAGGTGTAATCATACCTGCCCTAACATCCTCACAGCTGTCCTAATGATCATGTGGGGCAATATACGGAAAGTGCTTTGTAATC
>NW_028042539.1:0-9550 GCF_054177405.1 Leptonychotes weddellii
TTTTTTTTTTTTAAAGATTTTATTTATTTATTTATTTGAGAGAGAGAGAGAGAGAAACAGCATGAGAGGGGATAGGGTCAGAGGGAGAAGCAGGCTCCCCGCCGAGCCGGGAGCCCGATGTGGGACTCGATCCCAGGACTCCGGGATCATGACCTGAGCCGAAGGCAGTCGCTTAACCAACTGAGCCACCCAGGCGCCCATGGACAATGAATATTTTCAATGGTCTCATTTGGGCTATTTAATATTACAATAATGCTTTGAGGGACATATTTTAAAAATTATTATGTTTCTTTCAGTTCTCATATTCTAAGAGATGGGATCGTTTGCCTCAGCTCATGAGCAGGATTAGAGGCCAGGTCTTCTGACCCTGAGCCCTGTGCTTGTGTAGCTCTTCAGTATCTCCTTTTGTTCACTTTGTCAGCAGCACTAAAAGAAGGGGGACTTAGGCTGATCTCCAGCAAGGAGAATATTAAAAACCTAAGGTTCAGAGTTAGTCAAATCAGTTTGGGTTTTAGCTCCAAAGCAGAACTGCTGTGAGTACTTGGAGATGAAATGGGGAGTACATTCATCCTACCAAGCACTAGATAGAACAATGAAAAGCATCTTCTGTAATCTTTGACATAGGATTATAGTAATTTTTCTTTTTTTATTATATGAGCTACCTGCTCTTTTTTTTTTTTTTATATGCCAACCTGTTTTAATGGGGTTGTCTAGGTAAACAAGAATTACTTGGGTTTGAAAAGTGTCTGTTCTCTCAGGACTCAAGAAAACAGTAAAAATAAAGTGTTTGGAGGATACTGAGGTTATGCTGGGGTTATTATTTACTCATACACATATATTTGGTGAATGTCTATTCTGGGTTAAGCATTGGGGATATAAGGAGTAAACGGGATAACAAGGTCTTTACATGTACTCTGTTCAGAAGTGCACTAAAATGAGTAATGTGGATATGAAAAGAGAAACATCTGGAATCTGTAAGCACATAAAAGGAGTAGCTATTCCAGAAATGAAGCAGAATGGGAGAATCAGGAAGGTTTTTCTGGGAAAAGGGTCTTTAATTTGAAACCTGAAGTGGGCAAAACAGAGGAGCTGGAAAGGTGAAATGTGTTCTAGACAGAGGAAGCCATAGGCATAAATGACTGGAGAACAAAAGAACATAGTTCATTGGAGAAATATGAAGTTCTTTGGTTATATAACTAGGTAGCGTCAAGTAAGTTGTGACAAATAATGAGGCTGGAGACATATGAAAATACAACATCTTGTAGGACCAAAGGCTGGGTCCTACAAAAGCTTCTATGGAATTTTGTTGATATTCTTAGACTTTGGGAAACCACTGACAGGTGTTGGAAAGATTTTAGAAAGACTTTGGTATGATTTGCCTGGGTAGAGTGGGAATATACTGCAGCTGGGCAGAGCAGGAAGGTATAGCAATCAGTTAAAGGTCTTGGAAGAATCTAGTCATTGGTGATGGTACTGGAGATGAACTGACACTGAGCTGGCTGGTGGTCATAGGGATGACACAAAGTGGAAAAGACAGATTTTTTTAGCAGTTAAGATTGATAGGACTTGGTAACTGATTAGATGTGAGTTGCGTGAAGTTAAGAAGTAAAAGACAGTGTAGTGATTTCTGGTTTAAACTGGGCGGATGAAATCAGTAACTGAGGAATTAGGAGTAAGAGCTGCTGGTCCAAGGAACAGAAGTGGGGGCAGGTCAGGAAGGATGATGGTTTCAATATGACACCCAATCTGCAATTATCATGCCAACTCACCTAAGTGCTTATTCATAAGCCATTGGCAGAAGTCATGATCCAAATGTGAGTGCACTGCTTCTGGCACTTTCTAGAAGAGCTGGTGTTTACTGAACCAGGTGTCACAGAGTAGTAGCAAGAAGAATCACTTTTACAAAAATTTAAGGTGGCAAATGAGTTTAAAATAGTGAGTAAAATCATAATTTAAAACTTACAAGTAACGATGTGTTCCTTACTCTCTCCTCAATCAAAACAAAGCAAAAAGCAAATAAAAAAGGTAGAAAACTCTAGTTTTCTATCTATATCAACTGTCTTTGGAAGGGGCATAAGCAGGTAGATTTGCTGTGCCTTCTTGCATATTTCTTTTCCTATTTGCCTTTAAAATCATTGGAATTGTTTTGGGGTGCCTGGATGGTTCAGTCGGTTAAGCATGTGACTCTTGATTTCAGCTCAGGTCATGATCTCTGGGTCATGGGATCGAGCTCCATGTTGGACTCCACACTTAGTGGGGAGTCTGCTTGAGATTCTCCGTCTTCCTCTGTTCCCACCCCTCTGTACACAGCATGCTCTAAATAAATAAATAAATAAATAAATAAATAAATAAAATCATTGGAATTGTTTTGAATTTTGACCTTTCTGAAATGCTAGCCATGCCTCTCAGCAATGAAGAAAATTCATAAAGACTAATTTTTCCATCATCCATCAAGTTATCTTATAACACTGTTATATTTGTTCTAGAAGAGATATCAAAGGATGCCATTCCTGAATGCTACCAATGGGAAAAGGCAATGAATGGAATCCAGGGATTTAGGGCCACTTCAAAAGTCCTAATGAGGAAATTAATGCCTCCGGACTCTTTGCTAATTTATAATCTCTTTCCCTCCCATATTTGAGGTTTCACTAGGGAGCCTTTCAAAGTAGCCAGTAAGTGGCACATGGGTGTATCTTTATTGCAGGTTCCTACAGCCTCAGAGAGTAAGTGGGTCATAGACATGAAAAATGAGGAGACACTCTATAGGCTCCACACAAATCAGGGGCCACCATTCTGCCTTTAAGAATCTCTGCTCTAGTCTCTTCCATGCCAAAATCAAAGTGTGATTTCAAGAGAAAAAGAGGCCAGAAGCCGAGACTTAATTATCAAGTGCCCTTGACCATTTAAACATGAACAGTTTTAGTTCAGTGATGCACAGTCCCACTTACTGCCCCCTTGAGCTGAATCAGCCAAATGTTTGTGTTTTGGGGCCCATGGACGGGTCTCTATTAGTATCAACCCTTACTACTTGTGTCAATCAGATTGCTAATAGCTAGCCATTGTATTTGACCTTTTACCTCCCTTTTAAGACCATGTGCCTTGACTTTACTTTTTAATGTATTGCCTGGAAGAGGAATTGGCCATCTTTACCATCTGCCACTCAAGGAGGAGGGAGGGAAAGCACCTCTAAACAAACGGATAAAATATAAGTGCAGGAATACAGATAGCATGCATCAACCAGAGACAGGATCCCCTCACTGATGACTGGAAATGTTGGTTTCACACCTGATCTCCAGGATGCTACCGTCAAAGGGAAACTGGAAAATGGTCTTGATGAGGAAAGAACCAGTTTGAATCAAGATTATCTTCTAAAAACTTAAGGACTCTCCTCCCAAACTATTTGTTCCTTCCTGCTGGGAAGTCCACTATCCACCAACAAAACACTGGAGAAGTCAATTGCTGTTGGCTCCTAGCAGCAGGGCAAGTTGCAGTCTTGCCTTATGGGCATCACAGAGAGGTAGGTGTGGATACACTGGTGCAGTGGCACATCAGTAACAGTGGTGGTTGAGATGATGTGTATCATCCCAGAACATACCATCTAAGTAGTTACAACACTGCGGTTCTTTATCTTCTGCTCAGACCCTGTCCTGGGCCCTTGCCATTGCTTCTTTGGTGAGAATGAGGTTGGCTTTGATGGTGAGTGAGCTTCACCTACTGGAGCAAAGGGTGGAAAGGTCAATTATCCTAGCATTCAAAAGGGTTAGCCATAATGTCTAAGTGTAAGTTTTTGTATTAGTGTGGTGTGTGAAATGTTTGATCCAAACCTTACAGAATCTAGAAAAGTGGACTGCCTGTTCCATAGCTTGGCTCGATCCACATCATGACCAAGAGACTGAATTGTACTCAAACCGTCTCACAGCTCAGATGTATCATGCATGCCCCAAACCTAGGCAGAACTCTCAAGGGCATTTCTCACATGGCGACTGTACCCAGATGAGGGTGACACACATAAGAAGATACAAAAAGAAAACAAACAACAATGATAACACTAATATGGGGGAGGGGGAAACTAAAGTCAGATACACAAAAACCAAATCAAAATCTGCCAAACTCAACAACTCTGTTTTCTACATCTGTGTGATTAATTTACTTCATGTGCATTGTATGGTTAGCTTTATCCACAGTAGCTAGATTCATGTTTAAAATAATGGCAGTATTTAAGGACAAAAAATACACACTGATTATCACATTCCTTCATAAAGGTTACTTACTGAGTGTAGCGGCATGTAGACCTGTAGACCCATTTTATGTGGCAATCCTTAATTATTCTACTACCTCACAAGATACCACTAGTATTTAAAGTGTATTATTTTAGAATAAAGGTTTCACTTTGCCTAAGCATTAAGACTTAAAAAAAACATTTAACTTTGACATTTCATTTATAGGCATTTTAATTATCTGGATGGTTTCCTTTAAATGCTAGATGTAGGCAGAGAAAATTTGTACTTATATAGAAGAAAGTGCTTCCAGGACTCCCTAATTTTCATGTGTTATGAATTTTAATGCCTTATGCGGGTCAGGTTTTCATAGCCATGAAGAGGGAATACATTGACCTTAAACTATTGTACAGTTGTAACAGTATTTTTAGTCTCTGTTTGTTATGGGCAGACAGGAAATATATTTTGTTTATGTTTTCTTTTTCAAAAGTTCTTGCAGCAGAAGTAAGAGAGCCCCAGGCATCTAAGAAAGGTCTCGCATTTTTGCTACTTTCTCTTTTTAATTTAAGAAAAATTTTAGATGATGAGGTAGCAACAAAACAGACTGTATCTGCATGACTTAAAATCAGTGGGGGGTTGCCTAGCAGGCAAAAGCAGCTTGGCTGGCAGCAGCCCCTCCCTGCAGATAGGACCAGTCATCCACTACACTGCAAGGCAAATAAAACCAGCTATCAGAGCCCTCCACTCTTTTGTCTCTCATCCCTGAGGAGACACTTTCACTTAGGTGTTCAGAGTCTCAATTGTTCTGCAGTGCTCAGGAATTTTGCTGGGTTGCCCTACCCAGCTCTTTCTCCCAGTATACCAATCCTAGCTCTGTATTTCTTGTATCTTCTTCTACCTTATCAAACGTAACTGTCCTCTCTACTACCTCTCTCTAGAGTTTTGACTTGCTAATGTAACTAACCCATTTAGAATAACCTAATAGTAGTAGATGTTATCTCAACTGCTTTGTGAATTATTGCAGATATAGACAAGTGAATGTGTAGATGGATGAAAAGGAAGACATCAAAACACTGTTTTATTTGTCATCACTTCCAGGGAATATATGCCTTTCAAGTTTTGGCTACCCAGAGGCACAATAACTTGGCTATAATATATGAATCACCAGGGGCACCTGGGTGGTGCAGTTGGTTGCACATCTGACTCTTGGTGTCGGCCCAGGTCATGATCTCAGGGTCATGAGATCAAGCCCTTCATCAGGCTCTGCGCTCAGCGTGGAGTCTGCTTGGAATTCTCTCTCCTTCTCCCTCTGCCCCTCCTGTTCATGCTCTCTCTCTCAAATAAATAAATAAATCCAAAAAAAAATAAATTAATCACCAACGGTCTCTTTTACAGCTGGTAGCAAGTAGACGTGGGGTATCATCTGTGCAGGTAATCAAATGTTCTTAAATTAAAGAGCTGGCCTGGCTACAGCCATGTTGACAATGTGGCAATTTGGTTACTAAGGCAATGGAAGCCAGATCTGTGATTTTTTCATAATGGGGTAATCTTCTCTTTTTTCTTTTTCTGTATTGATAATCAAAATGTTTTCTTTTCTGAACTCCCAGAGTGCATATATCCTATGCCATAAATTGAATTCCTGATTAACAACTGAGATTTTTTATTCTCCAGTAGTTTGTAGATGTAAATATTCCACATGTTCTCTTAAGCAGCATCTTTTGAATTCCTCTCAAGTGTCCAGCACAAGGTTGAACATGCGACAAGCTATTAACAAATACTCATTATAAATGCTCTTGTGGGGTGCCTGGGTGGCTCAATCGTTAAAGAGTCTGCCTTCGGCTCAGGTCGTGATCCTAGGGTCCTGGGATTGAGCCCCGCATCAGGCTCCCTGTTCTACGGGAAGCCTGCTTCTCCCTCTCCCACTCCCCCTGCTTGTGTTCCCTCTCTCGCTGTGTCTCTCTCTGTTAAATAAATAATAAAATCTTAAATATATATATATATATATATATATATAAATACTCTTGTACTTCCCTTGTGTTAAAGTCCCTATGTGTTGTGTAGACCACCGCCGACAAGCCTAACACGGCCCTGTGGTTGCACATTTGCGTCATCCCAGGGAATCCATTTAAGTGAACACTTCCACATCTTAAAATAAAACTGTGCTAGTTTCTTTAATGATGAAGTTAAATCATAACTCACAAACTTCAATAAAATGGAATCTTTTCAAGGTCAGAAAAATATGGGAATGCTTCATCCCCCTCTCCTGAACTCCCTCCCTGGACCTGGGATGGCCATCTGTTGCTCTGGCAGATTTACAGTTCATTCACACTGTGAGTGATAGGAGGAGGAAGTGAGCAGAGCTAATCAGAGCTAAGTAGTTAAGGAGCAGAGGGCTAACGAGCTGGTGAGTTAACGAGCTAAGCAGAGAGCTAATGAGCTGCTGTTTCCCACTACATGCAAGCAAATATATCTTTCAGGTGATTGTTTACCTTTAGCATTCTCAGCAGATGTCCATAATGACATAGCTAAGATTTTGACAGTTGCCCAAACATCTCAATTTGACGCAAATTCAGCCATACCTTCAGTCTTAGGTGTATATGCTGTCCTTGCCACCACTGTGACCTTGCAATGAAGTCACCTTACTTTTTGACTCAGGCAAGTACCTATTCCATCGGGTTATTTTGCATAAATATTACAGTCACTTACATAAAACTAATAAAGATGATATAATAGGCACCTATTCTGTACTAATTAATGGGTATACTACTAATGATGTAGGAGAATAACAAAATTTAAAATGAGTGTCTATCCCTCAAGACTAGGCCATCTAATCGGGAAGAGACCAGCATAACAGTTGAAGAAATAGAGAAAATAAAGTATTAGGTACTGGTAACAATTGTTATTAGGAATTCAGAGAGCAGGGATTCCATTATGTGGTGGAACCCAGAATGGGTCTCTGTGGTCAGGGGAGGTTGTGCTTTATCCGCCTCAAGTCTTGGCCTTGCAACTGAGGTCATGAATCAAGGGATGTATTCTAGAGATCATATTCTAAAAGAAATAGAATAAAAATACGGCCTGAGTCAAATGGCTAAACAGGCTACAATTACCCCAAATCCAATTCTGTATCAAGTAGATGTGAAGAGCTCCTTGCTGCTACTTGTGCCTGAGTCTAGTTGGTAGAGTAAGCTGCAGATTTGGGGCTCACAGGAGAGCAGACCAGCTTAGATGGGGTCTCTCAGTGAGTCACCTTGCTATGAGTATGAAATGACATATATTTCACTAGAAAATCAGCTGATCTAGGCTAATGAGCTACAGGCAGCTGTGCTCTACAAGGCTTTCATCCACTCCTAAGATCAATGGGCTACCCCAGGCATGTGTTCCTCATGGCACTGGTAGAGGTGGAAGGGAGCAAACTGAAATAATGAGGCCTCCTAAGGTCTGGGCTTGGACCTGGCACACCATCACTTCTGTCTCATTTCATTGACCAAAGTAAGTCATATTTATTTCCAGTGATATGGAGTTAGTAAATCTTACAAATTCTTCCTCAACCGTGTGCTCGGCAACAAGGAGCCACGTGCCATTTGCTGCTTATTGTCAAATAGAACACTATGCACCCATAACCAATGCCAGACGAGAACTTCAACTACATGGAGGATAGCAAAAATCATCACAATACCAGCCATCGGGAATAGTTCTGCCCACTGCATTTGGTATTGGAGTCACTGGTGAAAATACGCTATAGTCTAACACCAGATGGAACAATGCTTTTACTCACATAGAGAAGAGATAGAGCAAGATCAGTTTCAATGGTGTGCACTGGTCCCTTATGAATAGCAGATGTCCCCAACAGCTGATGTAGGCCACTTGGTCCACATGAACCACTCTGGTACTGCAGCAGCAGGACTCCCTTCTTTCCCACAAATCTGAAATACTGAAAGTTGGGGGTATGCCTGAGGGTCACTGGATGGCACAACTGATCAGAACAAAGAAACACGCAGAGTCTGAAATAGGGAAAGACATTCCCACACAAAATGAAAGAGTCTGACACAAAGTGAAAAGCCTGGCACAGGCTGTGCGGACTCTATCTCTTGTTAAAGGAAGGGTTCCAGGCTCAAAGCCCATTCTTATGTGGCCTAGCAGAGATCTAAACACTATATTCATAAGACTGCCTTTCCCAACTTATTACCCAAGTCAGTGGTTTTCAACTAGAAATGATTTTTGCCTCCAGGATTACATTTGAGAATATCTAGAAGCACCTTTGATTGCTATAAGTGAGGAAGAAGACTATAAGCCCTACCCACAACAAAGAATGATCTGGTCGCTAGTACCAGTAGTGCTAAAGCTAGAAGATTCTGACCTAGATCTATTCCTTGCAAAAGAACTTTTTCAGTTGCTCACATAATTCAATTTTAGCAACTGTTTCTTTGTCCCCTTTAGATGTTTGTGCTCTTCTTTTGTATCCTACTTCCTGCATATCCTCCAAATTTGTCTCTGTATCCAATTTTTAATCATTTATTCAATAAATGTTTCTTGTGCCCAGAAAAGTATAAGCCTCATGTGTAAAGTTATCAAGAAGAAAAAGATATTGGGTGTGCTTTTCTTAGAGCTGAAGATATTAGATCTGTACACACACAGATCAGAACAACAAGAGTTAGTTCCCAATGCAAATTGATAATACAGAAAAAGTCACAAGATGCTATTTATATAATAATAAGCTATTACTTTTAGATGTGACAGTTAACAGATTATTACAAAAGTCTCCTAAATAACCTTTCTGTTTTCTGATCTTCATTCATTCATTCATTCCAGTCAGTCATTTAAAAAGAAGAGTGTTAATTGAGCCCTATTCTGTGGCAGTGACTTTTCTTGGCAGGTACCAAAAATAAAGTGGTAAACCATGAAAGTTGCTCCTCTCATGGAGCTAACCCTAAGTGGGAGTGGCAGGAAACAAAGCACCAAAGGAATAAAGAGAATTATTTCTTTTAATAAGTGCTAGATCAAAAATCAGAACAAGATCAAAAATCAGAACAAGATCAAAAATCAGAATGAGAGGAAAGAAAGTAATAATGGGATAGAGGGTAGGTTTCTTTAGAAAGAGTGGTCAGGGAAGGCTTCACTGAGGGGGTGATATTTAAGCAAAGACTTGAGTGGGGATAAAAAGGAAGGCTTCAGGGGGGTGGAGCAAGATGGCGGAGGAGTAGGAGACCTGGATTTCGTCTCCTCACAGGAATTCAGCTGGATAGGGATCAAACCATTCTGAACACCTACAAACTAAACAGGAGATGGAAGAAAAGAAGAGCAACAACTCTCTCATCAGAAAAGCGACCACTTTC
>NW_028042540.1:0-456 GCF_054177405.1 Leptonychotes weddellii
ATATATATATATATATATCGAGGACTCATGTTAAAATTTTTTTTCTAATAGGGATCAAAACAT
Organism: Leptonychotes weddellii; assembly: GCF_054177405.1. Taxonomy (NCBI): domain Eukaryota; kingdom Metazoa; phylum Chordata; class Mammalia; order Carnivora; family Phocidae; genus Leptonychotes; species Leptonychotes weddellii. The sequence continues at coordinate 64 of NW_028042540.1, forward strand.
TTGAAAATCATTGCCTTAATATCACTCCTCTTGACTGATATTTATATTTTAACTGGAACTTCCCAGAGATAATTTCTCCACTCAGAAGATTCTGAGGCTACAATTTAAGATGCTTAAGAAAAATATGGGGGAGGAAGAGGATCATGCCCACTGACACGCACATCACATCTTCATTTAAAAGGCTAGGCTCTCTCCCTACCCCACTTAGTGTAAAATTATGCCATAAGGTTGTTTTATTTTTTTTATTTTATTTTATTATGTTATGTTAGTCACCATACATTATATCATTAGTTTCTGATATAGTGTTCCATGATTCATTGTTTTTTTGTTTGTTTGTTTGTTTTTTAAAAGATTTTATTTATTTATTTGAGAGAGAGAGAATGAGAGAGAGCA
>NW_028042541.1:0-456 GCF_054177405.1 Leptonychotes weddellii
GAAAAGTTCATCTCCTTGATATTTTTCTGTGATTCTATATAAATGTATGTGTATTACAGCATTGTACTTTGCAATCCCAGTTAAATGAATACATGTATGTAAAGCCTGGGAGTTGGTGTGTGTGTGTGGAGCCCCACCGTGGTACCGTGGAAACCTTCCTCTGCTTTGTTCTTTGAGTTGTGTTTTCCTCCTGGGTTTGAAGGGGTCAAAATATTTAGTGTGGCTTATTAAAGTATCTACTATATCTCCATGTAATATTTGAGCTGTGAAATCTCTTAGAGATAAATCCCTCCATCTTATAAAGCAACAAATTTTCACTATTCTGGAAGCACTGCATATTTACCCTGGAAAAAAAAAAACAACTTTTTAAATAGACAAGTAAAAGAAGGAAAGTAAAAACCACCATGATCCCAACACCCTAAAATAATCATAATTAACTCTTTGATGAATGTCTTT
>NW_028042542.1:0-456 GCF_054177405.1 Leptonychotes weddellii
CATTTTTATTTACACAACCTTAAGCATGCCTTGCCTTAAGGTGGGAATCTGGTGATATTGTCAAGAGCTAAGATGGATTCATCCACTGACATTTCAGCGTTGGAGTCCAGGCAGGGAAGAAGCCTGGCCTCTGTCCGCACCTTTCTACCACGGCTGCCCATTTTTGGGAAGGAAAACAGAGCAGGGTGACAGTCACCGTCAGTTAACGCTGCAACATACCTGTTACGTAATTGAATTTTCCAGGACATAGCTCTGAGTTGTGAGGCAGGGATTATAAGGCCCATTTGGCAGGTGAGGAAGCAAGCATAAATGTAAGTAATAAGTAGTACTAACAGATCTCACGTTTCCTAGTCCTGCATTCTTCCTGCAGATACACAGTGCTTTGACCCAGGCTCAAAGTTGCCAAAGTGAACATTTTTTAACTTTTAGGCTGGTAAAGTGACAGTAAAGTTTTCA
>NW_028042543.1:0-456 GCF_054177405.1 Leptonychotes weddellii
GTGCCATGCTGGCAAGTCAACCTGGGGATCAAGTTGAAAGACAGGCCTGGGTCGGAAGGTCTGGGGTGGGACCTGGGCTCCTGCCTATCAGAGGAACAAAGTGCCGGGTGATACCCGTGGGCCCCAACCATGCTGTGAACAGCAAGGCTCTGGGGTACTCCATGCCAGATGCCTGGGATTGAATATCTCAAATATTCCTAGCTTTTCAGTCCTTTTAAGTCACTGCCCACTTTGCACCCTGAGTAACTGTGATCATTAATTTCTGTATTTCCTTAAGCTCCCCTGGTTTTTTTTGCAGCAGAGTTGCCACATTAATGTTTCATTAGATTATGGTTTTTGTTACATTTTTCATTACTGTCTGATGGATGGTGGCTCTTTTTTTTTTTTAATTTTTTATTGTTATGTTAATCCCCATACATTACATCATTAGTTTTAGATGTAGTGTTCCATGATTCA
>NW_028042544.1:0-456 GCF_054177405.1 Leptonychotes weddellii
AGCACTGGGTGTTATGCACAAACAATGAATCATGGAACACTTCATCTAAAACTAATGATGTAATGTATGGGGATTAACATAAGAATAAAAAAAAAGAATGATAAACAAATAAGCATGCGCTAGCATCTGGCAAGGAACAGTGTGAGGATGAAGTTTTCACATATCTGCTCAGATGTTCTGCTGTCAGACAGTTGCCAGCACCACTTCCTGCCTCGATGAGGACGAATAAAAGTGCACCCTCAGCATTCCTTGCTCCCACATTTCCCCCACAGTGTGAAGGACCGGACAGAAACCGTCAGGCTCAGCTCTGCACGGCTGGGGGTGACCAAGTAGCGATTCATGGGTTCGGCTTGCCAGGGAGAGAAAATGATTCCGTGCAGGAAGAGAGTATCTGTACTAAAGCACTCAAATTACTGCTAAGGGTACTGCTTACATTTGAAGCTGTTAATCTGGGCT
>NW_028042545.1:0-456 GCF_054177405.1 Leptonychotes weddellii
ATATATATATATATTATGCATGTTAAGTTGCCCAGATATTTTGTATATATTTATATATAATACACACACAATACTTGGCTAGCTTTCTTTTCTGAACTTATGTTCATTTCCAAATTCTTCCTAATAAGCTATTCTAGAAGGTAAAAATTAAATCTTACCTGATTGTGAATAGGGGCAATTCTCATATATGCAAAAGAGGGGAGGAAGACTTTGCACTTTTTCAGATGACCCCAACCAATCTAAATTTACTGCACTATATAAAAAGGACACTACACCAGATTTCAAGAGATGTGGTTCTCAGTGGCAGCTCCGGGATTACTGCATGAATATGGGTTTACAGCGTGCTTTCAACCTCGGTCTTTATGTCTATAAGTAGGTGTAATCATACCTGCCCTAACATCCTCACAGCTGTCCTAATGATCATGTGGGGCAATATACGGAAAGTGCTTTGTAATC
>NW_028042546.1:0-456 GCF_054177405.1 Leptonychotes weddellii
CTGAGATTAAGAATTCCTCATATTAGTGAGGTCATATGATACATGTCTTTCTCTGATTGACTTATTTTGCTCAGCATAACACTCTCCAGTTCCATCCACATCGTTGCAAATGGCAGGATCTCATTCCTTTTGATGGCTGGATAATATTCCATTATATATATACATACATATATATATATATACCACATCTTCTTTATCCATTCATCTGTCAATGGACCTCTTGGATTTGACACTATCAAAGATCACTGCAAGATTACTTTTTTTTTTTAAGATTTATTTATTTATTTTAGAAAGAGAGCAGGGGGAAGGGCAAAGGGAGAGGGAGAGAGAATCTCCAGCAAACTCCTCCCTGTGCTTGGAGCCGGAGGCGGGGTGGGACTGCGAGGCCCCACACCCAGTCCAGGCCCTATGCAGGGCTGGATCCCACCACCCTGAGATGATGACCTGAAAGATTAC
>NW_028042547.1:0-456 GCF_054177405.1 Leptonychotes weddellii
CTGGGGGAAAATGTGTATACATACATCTAAGGTTTGCTCTAAATTCATTGACATAGAAGATGTGTAGCACATCATATACAAATAATAATAAGCTCCATAATTTAAATTCCGTATAGCCTGTTGATTGCACAAAATGCTTCTGTTGATGCTTGCTGCACTCTTCTATCTGTGGCCAACCTGTGGCTGCAATTCAATCATGATTTGACAAATAGAGCTGCATACCAGTCCACTAACTGCTCCCAATAAATTTATTGACATCAGATCTGATATGTGATCTACTGTTATGGTATCTCTCATTAAACTTTATACTATTTGTTAAACTGAAACCACTTTCGGTGTTAGGATTAGACACAGAATCTTACGTTATTTTTCATTATTAACATCGTCACCATCGATCAAAGTCTAAACAATCAATAGAACAGTAAATCAGGCCCTGATTTGTAGCACTTGCCAATT
>NW_028042548.1:0-455 GCF_054177405.1 Leptonychotes weddellii
AAAAAAAAAAGAAAGAAAGAAAATTACATTCTCTACATGTTGATATGTATAGAATAATTAGCCATCTTGCTAAAACTTGTTATTGATTCTAAAATTCTCTGTACATCGTGGCTCAGTTGGTTTAGTGTCCAACTCTTGGTTTCAGCTCAGGTCATGATCTTGGGGTCGTGAGATCAAGCCCGGTGGTGGCTCTGCGCACTAAGCTCTGGGAGTCTGCTCTCCCTCTCCTTTTGCCCCTCCCCCCTGCTTGTGTGCGCTCTCTCTCTCTAAATAAATAAAATCTTCAAAATTCTCTGTATATTGTTTTTCTGTGTAGACAATCATCTGAGGTTAATGATAGCTTTGTTTCTTCCTTTCCAGTCATTATTTGTTTTTTTTTCTACTTTTTTGTCAGTAAAAACATGTGAGCAACATGTAATTTTAAATTTTCTAGATTCATATTAAAAAATATAAAG
>NW_028042549.1:0-455 GCF_054177405.1 Leptonychotes weddellii
GATTTTCATTTTAATAAATTGCAGCTTATCGATTTTATTTTTTTTACAAATAACATATGCCTCGGGATTGGAGTTGGCCTGGCTTGTGAGCTCCACTGAGGAGCCGGAGGTGGGGCTGCAGTTACCTCCACGTCTGCCCCTGGTCCCTGGCCCCTGAGGCATGGTGTGTGGGGCGACATTGAAACAGCCCAGGGAGTTCGAGGCTGGGCTGTGGAGTCCTGGTTCCCCAAAGTGGTGGTGCTGTGCCCCTCTGCCCGGCCCCACTCCGGGTCAGACCCCCGGACACAGAGATGCCACCGCTTCTCCAGAGCAGACCCCATCACCGACTCTGCAGCACCCCACCCTGCCCCACAACAATCCATGCCTTCCAACACTAGAACAAACTTTTCAGAACATAAAACAAGAATATAGTCCTTATCAGAGGTGGAGACATTTAGAAGCTGTTCTGAATCAGA
>NW_028042550.1:0-9548 GCF_054177405.1 Leptonychotes weddellii
GCCCGGGCGGGCTTCGGAGCGGGGAGCCCGGGCGTGCGTGCCCCGGGGTCTGACCACAGGCGGTGCACCTCCCCCTGCCGCCCCCGGCCTCAGCGGACGTCCAGCATCAGGGCGCCGCTGGCTGTGTGTGGGGTCTGGGGGGGTGGTGCTACGTCAGGTGTGATCGGTGCCTTGCCCGGAGGGGGTGCCCGCCTCGAGGAGGGGTGGGGGTGACCGGCGGGTGTGACGCTGGGAGGAAGGGTGGCAGAAGTCCGGGGCAGGGCACGTGCCGGCCCCCCACACCGCCCCACGCAGGCGTTCTGGGCTGGGAATCAGCCTTGCGATTTTAGAAGTTTAGGGTGGCAGCCTGTTTTATAGGACCCTGGAAGTGACCGTCCCTGCCTCCACGCCCAGGCCCCCTCCCCAGACCAGGAGGCCCCCCTGGGAGGGACTGACTCCGGAGGGTACTGTGGGGTCCGTGATCACTGGGACCCTGACCGATGGGCCCTGACAGCGCCCTGCCCACCACACGCGGCTCCCCCACATTTCGGGCTGGGGCCCCGCAGGTCTGGGTTGGTGCCCCCTGAGCGCTCGGGGCCCCAAGACCCCACGGGAGGAACAGCTTTCTGATACCAGGATTAGCCGGTCAGTTTATCCTCTCGTTCGCCCTAAAAACTGTGTTCAGAAACCAGGATCGCGGCACATCCACACTGCTGGGCAGGCCTCATGCTGGGGCCGGAGTTACGGGAACGAGCGGGGTATGGCCTCTCGCCTGGAGCTGGTCGCAGTCCTGTGTGGATGATCGACAGGAAGCTGGGCGACGACAAGTTTCCCAGGCTGCCGGGTGCTGGGTTAGGGGTCAGCACGGCTGTAGGAAGGCAGAGGAGTCTCTGCCAGTGTGTGTGTGTGTCACTGGGGTTGGTCAGGGAAGGCTTCTTGGAGGAGGTGACCCCTGGGCTAAGCCTCGGAGGTTACCCAGGGGTTCACTGGGCTATGAGGATGGAAAAGACAGAAGAGGCCCCAAGGCAGCATGCTCCGGTGGCCGGCTGGCTCGTGGTGTGTGCACGCTTGCACGCGCGTGTGGTGGGAAGCCCAAGGAGAGGGCTGGGCAACGGACAAGCCCGGGTGGGGCCTTGTATGTCCCGCGGAGGAGCTTGGAGTTACTCCCCGAAGCTACGGGGAGCTCTTGGAAGGGGTTTTGAGTGGGGGAGCACCTTGGTCAGATTTGTGTGTTCCGAGGCTCACCCTGGCGGCCTCGCCGAGGGTGGACTGGAGGCCCAGAACTGGAGGCAGGGGGATCAGGCAGGATTTCTTGGGATTTCCTCTGTGGCGTTACAAATCTGACGAGGCTGGCTGGGGCAGGCCCGGCGCACGCCAGCTTAACGCGAAAGTAAGAGCTCCGGAGACCTGCGCAAGTGGCTTCCCGGCTCAGAGTTTAAATCCAGCCCCGTCTGCTGACCGTGGAGCTACCCTCCCTGCTCTGGCCGGCAGGACCTGCCCACCGCGATCCCAGGCCCCGGTCCTCGGCGGGGGAGGGGGCGGCCTCGGGACCTGGGGCCTGGAAAGGGCGGTGCTGGCCGGGGAGCCGCTCTGGATCCCCGCCCCAGACACAAGAGCCCAAACATTGTCTTTCTGCTCACACGGGGCTGGCTGTGCCCCCGCACAGAGCACTCATTGAGGGGCCGCGGGGCCTGGCGGGGGTCCCGGGCCACGTTAGTCACGCTCCTGGGAGCTTTTCTTCCCGGGACAAGACCTTCCTTGTGCCGAGGGCCACCCTCACGCAGCGGCCTGGCTCCCGGCAGCTGCAGAGCCCCCGCCAGCCCCTAGCAGCCCGCTTCAGAGGCACCGCCGACGGGAGCCAAAGCCCAGTGGGAGAGCCGAGGGCAGCCCCGGAAGGCCGCGCTGAGCTGAGCGCCGCCCGCTGTCCTGCCAGGCGCCCCGGCCTCCGTGAGCAGGTGCGCGGCCCCGCACCCTCTCCCGGGCTAAAGCCCATCGGCCTCTGCAGAAGCAGTTTCCAGAACACAGCTTCCAGGCCCAGGGCGCCCCCAGGAGTCGGCAGGTTGTGCACATGCATAGAACCCCTGCTGCGTGCCCTGGGCTGGGTGCTTGTACGTGCTGGTGTCCGGCGCTGGCCGGACCGTTTACTAGTTCAGGGTCCAGGCCCCGAAACAGATCCTTCCAAACCTCGGCTCCTCCGTCTGCCAGCTGAACGACGTGGCAAAGTGCCCTTGCCTCCTTTTGCCTCCTCTGTAAAATGGGGCCAGCGTCCACCTCGCTGCTTTGCCCTGAGGGTCGAAGGAGATAGCACGTCAGGGCCTGGCCTGTGAGGACTGCGTGCAGAGCCGCCTCTGTCCCTGGGCCTTCACGGCTGTCAAGCGGAGGGGGCGTCACTCCCATTTTGCGGACGGGGCGGCGGAGGCCCAGTGACCGCCAGGGGCACACAGCCAGCGGGGGCGGAGCTGGGACCCGAGCCCCGCTCTCTGTCTGGGGCTCCTGCTGAACAGGTGTCCCCTCTGGGAGACAGAGGCCCCGGACCTTGCGTCTCAGCATGCTCTCTCCGCTCTTCCAGATTCTCCGGCCGGGCGTGCCCATTGGTGGAGCTCAGCGACGGCGGAGCTGGTGACGCTGAGGCAGGACCCACAGCCACGGGGCCCCGTGGCCGGGGCCGTGTGATGCTGCCCCCCGAGCACCTGCCGGAATCAGGGCGGGAGGACCGGGGAGCCCGGAGGCGCGCAGGCTGGTGCCAGGTGCAGGGATGAGGCCGCTGGGGGCCCCGGCCTCCCCCGCCGTCGGGTGCTAGGAGCCGTGCCCAGGCTGCAGCCGGGAGCCGCCGCCCGGGGGCATGGCCAAACCCCTCTGCCGCCTGCAGAAGCTTCTCCTCCGAACGCAGTTCCTGCTCTTCTTCCTCACGGCCGCCTACCTGATGACGGGCAGCCTGCTGCTGCAGCGGGCCCGCGTGGCCCTCCCACCGGGGCCCCGAGCACCCGGCCCCCTGCAGGCCCTGCCCGTGGCCGCCGTGGCGCTGGGCGTGGACCTGCTGGACAGTGGGGCGCTGCAGGCCCCCCGCGTCAGCCCGGAGCTGCTGCTCGGCGTGGACGTGCTGCGGAGGCCCCCAGCCCGGCCCCGGCCCGGCCCCCGCGGGCTCCGGAGCCGGAACTCAGAGCTGCCCCCGCTCAGGCGTCGCCGCTGGTTCCACCACCTCGCGGGAGACGCCCGGGGGCCGCCCGCCCCGGGCCCCGAGGCCCCCAGGCCCGTGGCCAGCAGCCGAGGTAGGTGCTCAGCCCTGGCTCCCCTTGCGCGCTGGGGGGCCCGGGCCCGGGGGGGCAGGGCTGGCTTTCCCCTTCTCTGGCCCCGGGCCCGCCTGGGATGGAGGTCCTCAGGCCCGCGGCCCCCAGACCACCGGCTCTGTCCGCTCTGCGGGAGTTCTGCTCGCACCTGGCTGGGCCGGCCCCGTCATCCCGGAGCCCAGCCTCTGGGTTCGGGTGGACCTCAGCTTGCGTCCTGGCTTAGCGGCAGGCTTGACAGTGACCTTGGACATGTGACCTAACGGCCCCGGGTCCCTGGGGAGTGGAGACAGAGATACCCACCCCAGGGCTAGTGTGGGGATGGGATGGGACCGCACTGAGGGCCCCAGCGTGGCAGGCTGTCCCACGTGCAGGTCCTCGGCCTCCCCCGAATGCGGGGTGGGGCGTGTCTGCACACCGTCAGCGGGTGATGCTGGTGCTCGCGCAGGCGGAGAGCCCTGGGTGGGAGGGCCCGGTCGTTTCTCGGCACCGGTCACCGGCAGCTAACTGCCACGGCGTTTACAGTGCACCTGTAAATGGTATTTATGGGCGTCACCACTATCGTGGTATCCCGATCCCCCAGGGGAGACACTGGGTATGGGGATGTTCAGTCAGTTGTCGAGGTCACTCTCCTGCTTTGGGTTCCCCGGAAGCCTTGGTCTGTCTGGGGTGTGACCCCAGAACACTGGCAGGGAGCGAGGAGGGAGCTGGGGAAGATAACATGGCAGGGGACGGACTTGGAAGGAGGGCAGAGTGCACATCTCGGAGTGCAGCCTGGAGGCGGCGGGTCAGGAGGAGGGCCAGGCCTTTTTTCTCAGGATGGTGAGAAGGTCCAGGGAAGAGGGAGGAGCCCCCGCGGCCCTCGCGTTGGAGGGATGACTGATGGTCGGTGAAGCCCAGAGGACAGTGCCCTCCTGTCTTCACAGAAGGTTTCTCCCGAGATCACGTGGGTCAGAGCCCTTGCTGCGGGGTTCCTCAGGAGGCTTCCACCTAAGAAAGGGGGACATGAGGAACGGATTCTGCCACTCAGTCTGCACAGGCCTGCCTTCTGTCAACTCGCCCCAGCACCCCAGGAAGCTGGGTCTCTGTGCGGACTATACCCGCGTGACTCATTTAGACTCAAGTGTGAATGACTGACAAAGTCAACACAGAATCCTTGAGCAGCAGCCTTGGAAAGAGTACAGATTTTGCAAACAGACCTGGGTTTCTCTCTTGGTACAGCCGGTCACTGGCTCTGTGACCTTGGGCAGATTGGCCAGAGGTCAATTCCTCTTTATCTCTCTCCATCTGCCCTTCTCGGGGATCCACGCCTGAGTCTGCTACTGTCTGTGCCCTCGAGGAGCTCAGTCTGGGGCCGAACCGTCACCGTGCAGCAGTGCTGAGGCTCGGGTGGAAGGTCGTTATGACCTGGCCAGCAGAGGGGAGGGCTGGGGTGACCCAGTCAGAACCCCGGGGGCAGCCCTGGGCTCCACGGCGTCCCCCCTAGCTGCACGGTGGACGGGGGTAGCGGCGGCTGAAGAGACTGGGGTGAGACGTGCTAGGGACCAGAGGGGAGTGTCGGCGTGCTGACTGCCGTGAGCCCTGGGGCGCCCTCCCCATGACCCAGCACGAGGAGGAGGCTCAGGGCCAGTGTAGAGGATGGCAGCTCTGAGTGGCCTGTGCCCTCCCCGGCCCCCAGGACTGGGGGAAGCGTTTGTGCTCTGGGGGGGGCTGTGGTGTCACCCGGGGCGCCCCCCGGCCCCGGGCTGGTCGTGCTCGTCACAGACAGAGTGGCTCTTTGCGGCCGGGCAGCCCGCCGTGCTCCTGGAAGGGCCCTGCGGGGGCTAGAGCTGCAGGAGGCCCATCAATCACCGAGCATTTCATTACACCTTGGACAACATCCATAATGGAGTAAAATGTCAGTAAGTTTACTAGGGGAGAAATAGTAACTTCCCCCGCGCCAGTTTGTTTTTTATTGATAGTGATTTCCAAAGACATTCCGATATCTCCACAGCCAGCGTTAACAGCCTCACGGCACGTCCGTGTTGATGTGCAAATGAACAGATGCAGACTCACAGACAGTAATGTGTTGCCTCCGTTTTAGCCGCAAGCAATAAATCTGCCTCCGAATGCGTCCCAGTGTGTCCCCCGGACGCCCTCGGCTCCCTCGGAGCTGGGAGAGCCGCCCGGTGATTTTCCAGGAGGGAGGGCTGGTCGCCTCCCCCGGACGGAGCGGGCGCGGGGGTCCCGTGGCGCGGCCCCCAAGCGTTTGCTCCTCTCTCGCCCGCCCGCAGGCCAGGTACCCCACTGCCGTTTTCCCGTCCAGCGTCCGGCTGGGTCCCGGCCGCCCGAGCACAGTGGTGACAGCCTGGGCCGCGCCCAGCGCTTCCTGCTGGGACCCCAAGCGCTGACTCACTTCATCCCCGACGGCCTCGCGGGGGGCCAGGAGGGGGGCCGCCGGCTCAGCGGTGAGGGCCTGCAGAGTCCGCGCCCTGTTTGTTGTTCACATCAACACAGTGGCCCCCCAGCGCCCTGCAGGCCGCGCCTGCCTCCCACCGCCCGCCTGTTACCCCCTCTCTCTGCCCTCCCGAGCCCGCGGGGCTCGTCCCCACTTCACAGTGGGGAAGCCGAGGCACAGTGGGGAGGGGGCGGCACAGGCCCAGATTCGTGCCCCCGCCCCGCCGCCCAGCCCCGGCCGTGGACCCCTTACACGCTTACGGTTAATTTCCCATCAACGGTGATAAACGTCTAACCACCCCTGAGCTTGTGTTTTGGGGCTTAATTGAAAGTCGTAACAGAATTTCTTCTTTGCTGAGCAACACATCAGAAATTTCTCAAATACTAGTTTTCATTCACCAAGTAGGCCGCTGAGGGTAACCCTTTATTCCTGCTGCTGGTGGAGGGGTGGGTCTGGTCTCAGGGGTCCTGACCCATCCGTGACCCCGGGGGGCCGGCGGCCTGAGCGAGAGCTGGTGCTTGTGGACATGGCTGGTGATGGGCGTCCTGGGGCCAAGGGGACAGGGAGGCTCACGGCCCCGCGGGCAGACAGTGAGGAAGGTGATCCTCGCTCCCCACTGCCCCGGGGCTCTGCCTCGGCGACCCCAGCTCGGGGGTGGAGTCCCGTCTCTGGCCACCCGCTCACCTCCCACTGCTCCGTGTCTGTTACTCGGGGCCCTGGGAGCCCCTCCTTGCGTCTGAGCTCCTGTTCCCCAGCCCTGTCCTTGCAGGGCATCAGCCTGGTCCTGGGGCCCCGGCACGCCACGGACACAGGGCACACGGGTGTAAGAGATTTTCAACAGCAGTAGTTAGGAGACGCATTTGGGTGTTGACCAGGTTTTCAGATACAGAATGCAGGAATCTGCAGCAAGGAGAGGCCGTGGCGGGCTGGTGGTCCGTGGCGGGCTGGCGTGGTCGGGGACGCCTGTCCAGGACGGGCGGGAAGCGGAGGGTGGGCGTGAGCGGGGGCAGGCACAGCTGCACGCAGGGGGCAAGGGGAAGGGGCTCGGGCGGGGTGCGGCAGGTGGTGGGCCTTTATCCGCTGGGCGGTTAGGGAGACTGAGGCACAGGACGTTGCTGTGATGTAGCCAAGGTCAGAGACACAGTTAGGTGTGGACTTCACAGACGGGACTGTCGCTCCCGGATGCGGCCCCGGGAATGCAGGTCAGGGACCCACTTCTCCGAACCCCTTGGCTCCTGCTCTGGGCCGGGATCCCAGCACGAACACTGGAGTGTCGCCTGCCCTCGGGGCAGCGGGCTGGGGGCAGGGCGTCGTCCCACCGGCCGTGGGGACGCCTTGGGCGCGTCACCCCCCAGAGGTGGCCTGTGCTGTGTGGGTGCCCTTCAGACGTCCTTGGGCAGCGGGCGGCGTCTGGGCATAGTCCCTGGCGTGCATGCGCGGCGTGGAGCCCGGGGAGCTCCTGAGCCACGTGGCGGTGCGTCCACGCGCCCGGAGTGCTGGCTCTGTGCTCGTGTTCTCCGGGCTTCTCTGCGCATCTCTGGGAGACCCCTCTGCGCCGGGGGGCGGGGAGGTTAGCTGTCCCGGCTGGGACGTCACCGCCACTGCAGAGGTGCCCGGGCGGGCGAGCGCTCAGCAGTCCCGTGGCGCCCGACAGACGCCACGTCCACGCCTCCAGCCACGGCGGCTCACGTCCCCCCCGAACGCAGGTTTTTCTCTTGAGATAGCTGTTCCCGTTTGCAGGACGTTCTTTTTAGCAAAAGTCAGATTTACCATAACTGATTTCTTCCCTCCGGATCCTACAGAGGTGGCAGGACCCGTCGGTCGGGACGTTCGTGGAGGCGGGGGGCGCTTTCCGAGCAGGGGGCGGGCGGGGATGGAGACAAGGGGTCCGGGGCGGGGATTCGGCGGCAGACGCGGTGAGGTGGGGCTGCTAGAGGAAGCGGTGGCCGTGCGGGGACAGGCGTCCGCGAGCGCCGGGGGCAGGTGCGACCTCGCCTGGCGCCCGGGCCCTCCGAGGACCCCTCCCGAGGGTGGGCGCGCGGCAGGACCGTCCCGAGCCGGCCTGAGTCTCTGCCGTGCTCCCCGCCCGCAGGTGCCTACGTCGGCTGCTTCAGCGACAGTGGCCGCGACAGAAGGCTGAGGGGCGCCGTGTTCTTCGACTTGAGAAAGATGACGGTGTCCCACTGCCAGGACGCGTGCGCTGAGCGGTGAGTGAGGGCCCCGGGCCGTCCAGCCGTGCCGAACCGGGGGGCGCGTGGCCGCCAGGGGGCCGTCCTGCTGCGCCCGGAGCTGGACGGGTCAGCCCCCCGGGTCACGGAGGACGCTTCCCTGGGCCTCGGTTTACTTTATGTTCAGACTACAACAGAGGGCTCAGCTTCAACGTCACCTCCTCCAGGAAGCCTTCCAGCTTGGTCACGATCCGTTGCACCCCTTTTATAGATGGAGAAACTGAGGCCGGAACGGAGAGGAGGGGCTCAGCCTTGCAGGGCAGACAGAGTAGAAAGTGGCACTGACTAAGTGCCCTTTTACCTTCCCAGCGTTTCGGGGAACAGACGAGGGGGTGGTAAGGGATGGTCGGGGCCGCGCGGCCAGCGGGTGGCCACAGACGAGGATGCGGAGCGCCAGGGGGTTTCAGGCCTCGGAGCCGGGGGCGTGAAAGCGCTGGCCTCTAGTTTATCACGAAGGGAGGCCTGCTCCCCAACGTCAGCCGGGGGACCCCGAAGTCTGGCCGAACACCCGCCCCTACGGCCAGCCGTGTGCCGACGGCGCCGCCCTGGCCTCCCGGCTTGACCCTGACCTCGGTCGCGGCCGCCGTGGGGCCGGGGCCGGGGCCGCTCTCCCTGCAGGTCCTACGTGTACGCGGGCTTGGAGGCTGGGGCCGAGTGCTATTGCGGGAACCGTCTGCCGGTGAGAAGCGTCCGGCCGGAGGCGTGTAACCACGAGTGCAAAGGGGAGAAGGGCTCCGTGTGCGGGGGCGTCGGCCGGCTGTCCGTCTACCGCGTGGAGGACCTGCAGCTCGGCTCCAGGAAGCGTGAGTGTGTCCTCCCTTCCCTGTTGCCCCGCTGGAGGGGCTCGCGTGGGGGCGGGGGCGGCCGAAGGCCGCGTGGGCTCGTGGCCTGTGGGACAGACACACTCATCAGGATGCCTGGGCCCACGCGTCTCGCACGTGCTGTGTGGCCCCGGGCAGCTTGCTTCCCCTCTCTGGGCTCCTGTTCTCCATCAAGTGCAGAGGCAGCTCTAGATGAGCCGCGGTGGGGCCGAGCGGAGGCTCCGAAAGTTTCCTGGCCTTGCAGCGCCTAGACGTCCCGGGCAGACACGAACAACCCTTGGAGAGCCTGGGCCCCGGAAACAAAGGGGGACTAAGATGGTGGTGCGGAGGCCAGAGCGGGGGGAGGTGTGCGGCCGGGGCCTCCTCCGCAGAGCGGGGCTGCCAGTCCAGGGGCCGCAGTGGCAGGGACGGAGTCGGGCCCAGAGCTCTGCACACGGGGACGTTCGGTTCCGCTGAAGTACAAATCCGTGAAATTTTAGGTTCCAAAGGAAACACCACCTGCCAGTTCGGGGAGATAGACGGGTCAGTTTTGACCTGAGCTGGAGAGATTCAAACCACCAAGCTTGCGGTGCGGGCCTGCATCTGGGTGAGGCCGGAGGCCCAAAGTTTTACCGCCCACCTGGTCCTGATGCCCCGACCTGACGGCTGGCTCCGGCCGCGTGGAGCCGATGCTCGGTCTCCTGAGGGCTGCGCCCCCGACTCGGGCGGGTGGAGGTCCCCCAGACAAATCCTCACTGAGGATAAGCTCACGATCCAAAATTATAGAAGGCGGGAGGCGGGAGCCGACCGCAAGGGGCAG
>NW_028042551.1:0-455 GCF_054177405.1 Leptonychotes weddellii
CCTAACTATGGATCACTGGTCCCCTGGGGCAGGATTTTTAACCTTTTTTTCTATATATCTATTTGAAGACCTGCAGAAGACTGTGTTCTTGGGATAATGTTTATCAATGTATAATAATTTAAAATATATAGTAAAAGGAAATTATATTGAAATACAGTTTTCAAAATATTTTTTAAAAAAGATTAGTGATATAGCAATAGACCTGCTTCTGTTCACACATTAAATAACAAGATATAGTGGTAGGTATAATAACAATTCAAGGTAGTGATGAGAATAAATGATATTTTGAGATATCTACAAGAAATATGTGGTATATCATTTTATTATCCACCCAAGTTTGGCCCTCCTCCGAATTCAATCCATTCTCCTCACAGACCTGTGCCCAAAAGGGATGATTCATAAATTGAAATCACGTGCACACCTTTGCACATACTCAAGAAAGTGCGGTTTTCCAG
>NW_028042552.1:0-455 GCF_054177405.1 Leptonychotes weddellii
CTTCTGAAAGTATCTTTTTATGAACAATTTCACCATTAAATTTAAAAAGTCTTTAGGTTCTCTCGGTGAATGTGAACCATTTGTTTTTTGTTGTTCTTTGAAGGAGGGGCTATTTCTTTTTTTTTTTTTAAGATTTTATTTATTTGACAGAGAGAGACACAGCGAGAGAGGGAACACAAGCAGGGCGAGTGGGAGAGGGAGAAGCAGGCTTCCCATCAAGCAGGGAGCCCAACGTGGGGCTGGATCCCAGGACCCTGGGATCATGACCTGAGCCGAAGGCAGACACTTAACCGACTGAGCCACCCAGGTGCCCCAGGAGGGGCTATTTCAATATAACTTTTCCCTAAATCAAGCAGCCCCCTCTGTATTAGTCCTTTTAGGCTGCTATAACAAATACGATAGACCAGGGGGCTTGTGAACAATAAGAACTTATTTCTCACAGTTCTGGAAGTCCA
>NW_028042553.1:0-455 GCF_054177405.1 Leptonychotes weddellii
TAGTGGCAGGATCAGTGGTGGACTCAGATTCGTAAAGAGTGAGACATAGTAAGAAACTTGTTAGTATGGGCGCCTGGGTGGCTCAGTTGGTTAAGCGACTGCCTTCGGCTCAGGTCATGATCCTGGAGTCCCTGGATCGAGTCCGCATCGGGCTCCCTGCTCGGCGGGGAGTCTGCTTCTCCCTCCGACCTTACCCCCTCTCATGTGCTCTCTGTCTCTCTCATTCTCTCTGTCTCAAATAAATAAATAAAATCTTAAAAAAAAAAAAAAGAAACTTGTTAGTAAGAGAACATCTAAAATATCAGTGAGGTCATCCCAGTTGAGGTTTCATCCTTTTTTAAATCTTTGTCATTCTTCAAATTAGAAAATATATCAGTATTCATAGGTAATAAATATACCTATTATTCTTTTAATAAAGAGATCCTTTGTGAACCTGAAAAAGATAACTCTTACAA
>NW_028042554.1:0-455 GCF_054177405.1 Leptonychotes weddellii
TATAACACCCAGCGCTCCATGCAGTATGTGCCCTCTTTAATATCCATCACCAGGCTAACACCACCACCCACCCCCCTCCCCTCTAGAACCCTCACTTTGTTTCTCATAGTCCATAGTCTTTCGTGGTTCCTCTCCCCCTCTGATTTCCCCCTCTTCATTTTTCCCTTCCTGCTATCTTCTTTTTTTTTTTTAACATATAATGTATTATTTGTTTCAGAGGTACAGGTCTGCGCTTCAACAGTCTTATACAATTCACAGCACTCACCATAGTACATAGCCTCCCGAATGTCTATCACCCAGCCACCCCATCCCTCCCACCCCCACCACTCCAGCAACCCTCAGTTTGTTTCCTGAGATTAAGAATTCCTCATATCAGTGAGATCATATGATACATGTCTTTCTCTGATTGACTTATTTCGCTCAGCATAATACCCTCCAGTTCCATCCATGTCGTT
>NW_028042555.1:0-455 GCF_054177405.1 Leptonychotes weddellii
CCTAGAATGTTGGATTTTTTAAATGTCTTTCCTGTGTCTATTGGGATTATCGTGTGTGTGTTTACTTTTGTTCCATTAATATGATTTGTTAATTCAATTTCAGATTATAAACCAAGTTTGCAAACCTGGGATAAATCCCACTAGGCTGTCATGTATAATCTTTTTTATATGATGCTGAATTCAGTGTGGTCACTTTTTAAAATTAAGTTTTTTATTTTAATTCCAGTATAGTTAGCATACAGTGTTATATTTGTTTCAGGTGTAAAATATAGTGATTCAGTAATTCTATGCATTACTCAGTGCACATCCTGAGAAGTGTGCTCTTTAATCCCCATCCCCTATTTCACCCTAACCTCCCCCCCCCACCTTCCCTCTGGTAATCATCAGTTTGTTTTCTATTTATTTTATTCTTATGTTAATCCCCATACATTACATCATTAGTTTTAGATGTAGTG
>NW_028042556.1:0-455 GCF_054177405.1 Leptonychotes weddellii
GCAGGGCCTTGTGTCATTTTTTGTCCACTATTTTATCCTCAGCAACTACAGTGGTGTCTGATACATGGCATGTGATCAGTGAATGTTTGTTGAAGAAGACATACAAGGGTGGCTCAGTTGGTTAAGCGGCCTCTCGTGATTTCAGCTCAGGTCATGATCTCAGGGTCATGAGATTGAGCCCCGCATCAGGCGCTGTGCTCAGTGGGGAGTCTGCTTGAGATCTCTCCCTCTGCCCCATTCCTGCTGTCAGAAATTACAGTGTGGTGTGGGGCGCCTGGGTGGTACAGCTGGCTAAGCATCCAACTCTTGGTTTCAGCTCAGGTCGTGATCTCAGGGTCATGATCTCAATGTCATGAGATTGAGCCCCGCATTGGACTCCGTGCTCAGCGCGGAGTCTGCTTAAGATTCTCTCTGTTCCTCCCCCTGCTCTCTCTCTCTAAAAGAAAGAGACAGGA
>NW_028042557.1:0-455 GCF_054177405.1 Leptonychotes weddellii
AAGCGGGGGAAATCGGAGGGGTGGACGAACCATGAGAGACGATGGACTCTGAAAAACAAACTGAGGGTTCTAGAGGGGAGGGGGGTGGGAGGATGGGTTGGCCTGGTGGTGGGTATTGAGGAGGGCACGTTCTGCATGGAGCACTGGGTGTTATGCACAAACAATGAATCATGGAACACTTCATCTAGAACTAATGATGAAATGTATGGGGATTAACATAAGAAAAAAAAATATATATATATATAAATTAATTAATTAATTAATTAATTAATTAATTGAAAAAATGCTTTAACTGGAAAAAAAAAATTTGGTGATTCTGTCTATCCAATGGGGATAAAGTGAGAATTAAACAAGATATGAGGGCCTGTCATTAAGAAATAGGAAGACTTGGGGCACCTGGGTGGCTCAGGGGGTTAAGCGTCTGCTTTCGGCTCAGGTCATGATCCCAGGGTCCT
>NW_028042558.1:0-455 GCF_054177405.1 Leptonychotes weddellii
TGACAGCAGTGAAAATGTGCCCCTTGAGATGTTGAGAGGGATCTGTATGAGGAGATGCCAATACCTACCCCACAGAATACAAACATGAAATTCCAATGAGAAGTCAAATGAGAGACAGCGATTTGGGGACTTCAACGTATTTGGCTAATATTAGCATAAGACTTTTCAAAGTAGGGCACCTGGGTGGCTCAGTTGGTTAAGCGACTGCCTTCAGCTCAGGTCATGATCCCAGGGTCCTGGGATCGAGCCCTACATTGGGCTCCCTGCTCTGCGGGGAGCCTGCTTCTCCCTCTCCCACTCCCCCTGCTTGTGTTCCCTCTCTCGCTGTGTCTCTCTCTGTCAAATAAATAAATAAAATCTTTAAAAAAAAAAAGACTTTTCAAAGTAGCTTCTTTTCTAAAAATCCCTTGTAGGAAAGACACTTGTATCTTTAAGACTTACTGGTGTGTACCCCA
>NW_028042559.1:0-455 GCF_054177405.1 Leptonychotes weddellii
TCCCTCTCTCGCTGTGTCTCTCTCTGTCAAATAAATAAATAAAATCTTTAAAAAAAATAAAAAAAAAATAAAAGATTTATTTATTTATTTTAAAGAGAGAGAGTGGGTGGGGGGAGAATCTCAAGGAGACTCCCTGCTGAGCTCAGGGCCTGCTATAGGGCTGGATCCCAGGACCCTGAAATCATGACCTGAGCTGAAATCAAGAGTCGGATGCTTAACTGACTGAGCCACACAGACGCCCCTGTCATGGTTCTTTTAAATTCTCTGTTCGATGGTTCCCACATCTATGTTATATCTGAGTCTACTTCTGATGATTGCCGAGTCTCTTCAGAGAGTAGTTTCTCTTGTCTGTTGCATGCCTGTGATTTTTTTTTTAAACTGGACACAACATTATCACATAATAGGAATTGAGGTAAATAGACCTTTCATTGGAGAATTTCTGTCAATCTGGCTGG
>NW_028042560.1:0-455 GCF_054177405.1 Leptonychotes weddellii
ATCAATAGCTCTGTTATTGACTTGGTGTTCCCAGAGGACAGGTTTATAACTTTATCGAGCACTATATGCGGGGGCAATTATAAGGATAATGGAAAATCATCGACAAATGGAGGCTTCTGCATTGCAAATTAACATCTGCTCCAGGTAAAAGAAAAGCCGTGTTTTAGTTTTGGAATTTGTGAAAATGGAAATGCCCCTAAGACAAAGTGTGTGATTCATGGTGGGTACTCAGCAGGGCACCACAGTCTGGGTCTTCCACCCTGGCCTCGTCATTAGCTCCCTGTGATCATGACAGTCCCTACGTGAGGAGCTCGTTGGGAGTGTCTGGTGCATTATCCACAACCACCTGCTCTCATCCTGATTTCCTGGGTCCTGAAAAAACTGCCACCCAAAGTCCTCCTGTCTGGACAGTGGACAACCCTGGAAAGACACTTGGCCTCGTCCCCTGGAGGGCA
>NW_028042561.1:0-9548 GCF_054177405.1 Leptonychotes weddellii
CCCCCCCCCCCCCCCCGCCGCGCCATGCCGGGAGCCCGATGCAGGACTGGATCCCGGGACTCCAGGATCATGACCTGAGCCGAAGGCAGTCGCCCAACCAACTGAGCCACCCAGGCGCCCTAAGATGGCAAGTTTTAAGTTATGTGTATTTTATCAGAATTTTTAAAAATAATAATCAAAACTACATTTTGATAACTATATCTCAACATGATCGACATGTCTGGAACCTTCTGCATTTTATTTAATACATTTAAAAATATTATTTCGGAAGGGGTCAGTGAGCTTCACAGGAATGCTAAAGGGACCCATGACACAAAAAGATTGAAAACTTAAAAACTCCAAAAGCATTTTCCAGTTTTGAAATTCTATAATTCTCTGCAATGGAAAAAGAAAAATAGTTGTTTTATAAAATGGATGACTGTAGCTATATGTAGGAATAGTTAAACCTCCACTATACATTAATACCTTTTTTCCTAATAAAAATTTTAAGCTGGATTCAGAAATATTGAAAATGTTCTTTAAATCCCAAGAAAGAGCAAGCATATCATAAGCTGCCTTTTTCTTCAAAAAGCTCACCTTGGGGCACGTGGGTGGTTCAGTGAGCTAAGCGTCTGCCTTTGGCTCAGGTCATGATCCCGGGGTCCTGGGATCGAGTCCCGAGTCGGGCTTCCTGCTCAGTGGGGAGTCTGCTCCTCCCTCTGCCACTGACCTCCCCCCATCCGGCTTGTGCCCTCTCTCTCTCTCTCAAATGAATAAATAAAATCTTAAAAAAATGCTCACCTTGGGAGTCTGTCTGATCAGGTGCTCTATGAATTATGTTAACTATTGATTATAACTAATGAAGTCAGGTTTTACCAAGATACAAGATACAAGCTAGTAAATAATAGCACAATATATTATAGCACAATATATTGAATTGAAATAATAGCGCAGTATATTGACAAGTGTTGAATTGGTTGGCATCAACAGTGAGTGTTATGGAATTTGAGCCTGGGTGGCTCAGTTGATTAAGCCTCTGAATCTTGATTTTGGCTCAGGTCTGCCCTGAGCATGGAGTCTGCTTTGGATTCTCTCCCTCTCCATCTGCCCCTCCCCCTCCTCTCTCTCTCTCTCTCAAATAAATACATCTTTTTTTTTAAAAAAAAAGATGTTAGGTTATCCTAGATTAGCAAATATCTACTAAAGTGGGTATTATGTTTTGGGGGAGTAAGAATGGATTCTAGGGGTTTAAATTTGATGGCGAAGGATAACAGAAGAAAGCTTCAAATACTAACTGGGTACAGGGTCAGTGGGTCAGTGGGAAGGTGTTTGGGGGTGCAGATAGAGCCTCCTGATGGTGCCTGTATGAACAAGGAAAATAAAAAGTGGCACGAATGGAAGGAACTTCTAAATCTTCCACTGAAGCAGCTTAACCAACAACCAGAGGTGAATGACCTCTTGCCTCTGAAGGACCAGAAGCAGCAGCCCAGAGGGACCTGCCACACACTCAAAATTTCTTTTAAGTGTCCTGTTTAGTCTTTAAAGTTCTTGTGAATTTAGTATTCTTGTTCACAATATGTTTGTTTTAATATATAACTTAGGTTGCATACTAATTAAATTCTCTAATATTTTCCCCTCAAAGCTTCAAGTAAAATGTGTGAGGGGGGTGGGGGGCTGGGTCAGCCCGGTGATGGGTATTAAAGAGGGCACGTTCTGCATGGAGCACTGGGTGTTATACGCAAACAATGGATCATGGAACACTACATCCAAAACTAAGGATGTATGGTGATTAACATAACAATAAAAAAATTTTTAAAAATGTGTGACTTCACACATCCCCACCCAAATTCGCCTCGTACTCTCCAGAGGGATATGCAAATTTTCAAGCATTCATTCAGCAAATGTTGATTATGCACCTCCTGTGAGCCAGATGCTAGGTATAGAGCTGTGAGTAATAACCAGTGAGGTCCCTTCTCCCTCGTGGAGCGGTGGTCTACAGCCAGTCTAAGGAGCATAAATCCTAGAGGGCTGAGAACAAACGTGGGTGAAGAAATATGGACGGAGTCCATTTAACTCAACAATCACTAGGCCTTAAAGAGAAAACAGAGTTCGCACCAAGTAGGAGAGGCAGACAGGAAGAGGAGAAATTCAGACTCAAAAAGTGGGCAGAAGATACGTAAAGACAGACACTACGTATGATGCAGTTCTTAGTAGACGTGTGCCTGAGAGAGCCCAAGAGCACAAAGAAGGCGGTGATGCACGCCAGGGGAGATGTTACCCTGAAGGTGCTTTTGAGGGATGACTCGGAGCTGAGAGGGCAGATGTGAAGGGAAGGGCACTCCGGGCAGAGAAAGACCCAGCGTTGAGAAGCAGCATGGTGTGCTGCGGGTCTTGAGTAAAGAGGGAGTGGAGAGAAACAGCGTGGAGAGACGTGTGCACCACATGTGACCCCTCTGTCTGTCACATCAGTGCTGGGACTTTACCTGAATGCAGTGGGGGAGTCACCAAAACGTTTTTAAACAGAGGAATGAAAGAAATCAAGTGTGTTTTCAAGAAGCGTAACTATGGAAGCAGTGGGTAGGTTGGTCTCAAGGTGGCTGGAAGACAACTTTTGAGACTAGCGAGCTAGTCAGGCAAGAAATAGTGAGTCTGAGGTGACTGCTGCAGGGATGGGAGGAGGGGCCAAATCGAGCAGGATGAAGAAGATGATGGTTACAGCAATAAAAATACCAGTGCAGATTCATAAAACTATTGCTATATGCCAGGCACTGTTCTAAAGACATGATGTGAATTATTTTATTAATTCACTCAATAAATATTTGAGTACCTACTATATCCCAGACAGAGATCCAGATACAGTAGTGAATAAAACCAATAAAAATCCTTGTCCGCATAGAGCTTTCATTCTACTAGGAGAGACAGACAAGCTAAATAAATAAAATTTAGTAGCATGTTAGATATTGCTAAGAACTAAGGAGAAAAAATACTGCGGGAAAAGGGGAAATACAGTGCTGAAAAGGAGTGTAAAAAGTTTAGATAGCAGAGCCAGGGAAGGCCTCAATAAAAGGTGAGATTTGAATAGATGTGAAGAAATGAGGGACCTAACCACAAAGATATCTGGGGAAGAGCCTTCCGTGCAGAGTGAATAGCATGTGCAAAGACCCAGATGCAGGAGCATATATGGTAAGTTCCAGTAGCAGTGGGAAGGCTGGTTTGTCTGGTCTCAAGTGAAGGAGGAGAAGAGAAATTAAAGACATGGTAAAAGCAGTAATAGGGTCCTAATCTTGTTAGACCTTGAAAGTTGTAATAAGGACTTTGGTGCATCCTGAGCAGAAGAGTGACATGATGTAACTTAAATTTTACTGGATTATTCTGGCTGATTTTTGAGACTAGATTGCAAGGAAAAGGGCAGGATTGGAGAAACCACTAGTGCTGTAATTCAGGAGAGAGATGATGATGGCTCCGAACAAAGTGGTTGCAATGCAGGTGGTGAGAAGCGATCAGTTTCTGATTATCATTTGAAGACAGGGGTGCCTGGGTGGCTCAGTGGTTTAAGCGTCTGCCTTCGGCTCAGGTCATGATGCCAGGGTCCTGGGATCGAGCCCCACATCTGGCTCCCTGCTCAGTGGGGAGTCTGCTTCTCCCTCTCCCTTCCCCCATTGTGCTCTCTCTCTCTCTCAAATAAATAAATAAAATCTTTTAAAAAATAATTTGAAGATAGATAAAGCCAATAAAATTTGCTGATGGATCAGATATAGTGTGTGTGTGTGTGTGTACATACATACGATTGTGGGAGAGAGGAAGGCCAAGATATTTCTAATGGTTTTGGCTGAGCAGCTGGAAAAAAAAATGAAATTCCCCTTAACTGACATGGAGATGACTACAGGAGTAGCAAGTGATTTTTGCAGGGAGATGGGTATCAGTTCATTTTGGGACCTGTTAGGTTAGAGATGTCATGCTGGCAGTTGGATAATTTGAACTGGACTCCAGAGGAGTGGTCTGCATTGGAGAGAAAAATGCAGGGATGATCAGCATGTGGGTGATGTTTAAAGCTAGGAGACTAGGTGAGATCAGCTAAGGAGGAAATAGACAGAAAAAAGAAGGGGTCCAAGGACAAAACGCTGGGCATGCTGACATTCCGAGGTTGTAGAGTTGAGGAAGAAGAAACTGTTATAGGAGATGAACATGGAGCAGCCAGCAAAGGTGGGAGGAAAACTGGGCAAGTGTCCTGTCCTAGAACCAAGTAAAGAAAGTGTTCCAAGGAGGAGAGTGACAAGCCACCGTACAATGTTGCTGATGGATCAAGTTAGATGAGAATTGGGAAATAATTACCGGATTTAGCAATACGGGGTCAAGGGTCCTGTGTTCAGAGCAGTTTCTTTCTTTTTTTTTTTTTAAGTGATTTTCATATGTTATTATTTTTTTTTTAAGATTTAATTTATTTGACAGAGGGAGCACAAGCAGAGGGAGAGAGAGAGAGAAGCAGGCTCCCCACTGAGCAAGGAGCCCAATGTGGGACTCGATCCCAGGACCCTGGGATCATGACCGGGGCAGAAGGCAACCACTTAACCGACTGAGCCACCCAGGCGTCCCTCAGAGCAGTTTCTGAGTGGAGATTCAAGCAATAATGGGGGGAGAGAAGTTGATGTCTGTGGGTGTAGACCATTCTCTCAAGGAGTTTTGCTCTAGAGAATGAGGGGAATACAGGAGTGCCAGATGCAGAGCTGGGGTCAAGAGAGGTTTTTCTTAAGATGGGAGAAATAACAGCATGTTTGTAGGCTGATGGAAATGACCTTGTAGAGATGGAAAAACTGATGGAGAAAGGAGGAAGAATTTAGTAGTGAGAGGGGTGGGCTCTAAGGCACTGAGGTGAGTTGGCCTTAGCTAGGAGCCAAGTTCAGCAATAGACGCAGGAGATAACACGGAGAACACAAGCTCAGATAGGGGCATAGGAGCTTTACATTTAAATTAGTTAAACATTAAACAAAATTTAAAATCCTTTTCCTTTGGTTGCATTAGTCACATTTCAAATATTCAGTAACCACTTGTAACTGATACCACCCCATTGGACAGAGTAGATAAAACATTTCCATCATGGCAGGAAGTTCTCTTGGACAGTGCTGGTCTAGGGTAAGGCCATGGGAATGAACGGCTGAGGTCAGGTGGGTAGAGGACAGGGTCATTGGAGGAAAAGTCAGGGTGTTGGAAAGCTGATCCGTGTGTACCTTGAGATGGCTGAGACTCAAGAGGGAGCAATACTGGGGAGAGTGAAGGTGAGACAGATATTAAAATCATCAAAATGTGTAACAATGCCTGGAGACTGTTACATTCTGTTGATGAGATCATCAAAACTGAGCGAGCGTGGTCTAGAGGCAGCAAGGAGGATCAAGAAGAGCCCCATCCCACCTCTAGCCGCATGGGAGAGATCCAGCCACCACTGCAGGGGTCCCAGGGGAAGCAGCGTCCCTAGGGGACAGAGCCAAGCCTCAGTTAAGGAGGTGAAGGGAACACTCAGAGGAGAGGTAGAGGCAAAGGAAGATTTTGCTGATGACTGACTCAAGTTTCAGAGGGCAGGCGTTGGGGAGGAATGCTAGATGAGGAAGGCCAGATGAGGTCAGGAAATAGGGTAGGGATTAGACTCCCGGGAATGAGAGGTGACCTGAGAGTCCTGGGTCTTGTGAGGATAGGGGACATGGTGAGGTCAGTCCTGATGTTCACTTGGCAGATTGGGAGGGACCCAGGGATCTTGGCAGGAGCTGGACAGGTTCTGGATGCCCCTGGATGGCTGCTGGGGAAGGCATGATTCTGGCACTGATGTGGCCTAAAGCCGGGTGCTGTCCTGGCTGCTGCCTAATGGGAGACTTATTTAATCCCCACAACACCATGAAGGGAGTACAGTCGTTTTTCCAATTGTACAGAAGAAGATATACTCAAAATGTAGGTAGGATGTAAAATCAACAGGGCTTGGTGAATGGAAAGCCTTAATTTGCAGGTTGAATCTGGTCTTGATCACCAGTGAGGAAGTTGATAAGGGAATCTATTGGGATATGAATTTGCAGGAGGTGAAGGGTCTGGGAAGCAGATTCCCAGATTCCTATTCAACAGGTTTTCAGTGGCAGGTGCCGGCAGGGGGGTTCAACAAATGGAAATGAGTTGAAGATGCTCAGAAAACACAAGGAGTCTTGGCTCATGTGGCTGGGCAGGAGAGGTTGATTTGGAAGTTAGCAGTCCAAGGCACAGCCAACTTCTCTGTCTCAGGTCTTCCCAGGTAGAGGTCTTACTACTGCAGGGAAAACGGAATTATTTTCTAGGGGTGAGAAACAAGAAGAGATTAGAAGTGGATTTCAATTTAGAAACTTGACAAAATCCCAGCTGCTGCCCTCAAACTACCCATAGAATGTCTTTCCCCTTGCCATGCTCTGAAGGATTCTTTCTCAATTTTATTGCTGATGTAAGGCTGATGCTTTTGAAATATTGCTTTAACAGTGACCTCTAGTGTTATAAAGAGATCTCTGCTAACTGATTGAGGCAGGCTGAGAACAAAAATTCCTTAACCTCAGAATCATTGCATAGATTCATTTTGCCAGAAGGTACCTTTCTGGCAAATGGCAGAACTTTCTGCCTTTAGGGAGGACAGCGCTTGGACAATTCCAGGTCACTTCCCTTCAAGGCAGATGTAATGGAGTTTGAGAAAGTTCAGAGAATGGTAACTAGAGTAAACAAGGAGGGAGATGTACTTTCTTGGGACAATACATTTCTTTTAAGATGAAAAGGAATACACTGCAGACTAGAAAGTTGATGTGTCTAAAACACTGAGCTAATAGAATGAACAAATCTCCAAGTGCAAGATCTAAGAGGCACCTCTTTGAAACTACGAAGAGGTCACTTTAGCATAATATTGGCTACTACTTTGGGGCTTTTACTTTGTACCAGTTAGGCTGACAGCCACCCCTAAGGTATTATCTCCATTTTACAGGTAAAGAAACCAATGGAGAGCAATCAGTTAATTAACCAAGGCAACATAGCTGGAAAGAGGCAAAATCAAGATGGGAACCTAGGCTCTTCCACCCCAAGTCTGTGCTCCCAACCTGTAAGTGCCACAACCCCTTAAAAAATAAGAATGCTGGGCGCCTGGGTGGCTCAGTCGTTTAGCGTCTGCCTTCGGCTCAGGTCATGATCCCAGGGTTCTGGGATCGAGCCCCACATCGGGCTCCCTGCTCAGCGGGAAGCCTGCTTCTCCCTCTCCCACTCCCCCTGCTTGTGTTCCCTCTCTCGCTGTGTCTCTCTCTGTCAAATAAATAAATAAAATCTTTTTAAAAAAAATAAGAATGCTAATTTAGATATAGGATGCACATGAATCAGTAAATTGGCAAAGGCTAAAAATGTAAATTTGTTCAAGAAAAGTGTGGATGTGGACATGGCAGTTTGGGAACATAGGGGATCTTTTCAGGCATGGGGGTAGGGGGTAGGGTAGAGTTCCCTTCCCTTTCCCACCCAGAGTTCCTCAGTCCTAGCAAACCCCTGATCTGACCCCGTGTGCTGGTTCTCATGTCCTTACTAAGTACCACATCTATGGACCTTTGGAGAAGAAACTCTTGAGCTGACTGAGCCATGCATTCAATGTTTAAGAATCCTCACTAGCAGAAGAAGTCTTTCTGTCTACTCTAAATCCCTCGTGTTGATGCCCATTTTCTTTTATTCTGTCATCAGTGAAGATGGAAAAAGTTGACCATAATCCTGTCTCACCCTTTCTATAGGTAAGTCACTCTCCAGGCTTCTGGTCTATCTGCCTTCAAGATAAGTAGTCCTCATCCTTTTGAGTATCTCCATAGGTCTTGTCTATCTTGAGGCTTTGATGCCTCTATCTTGAGGCTTTGATGCTTCCTATGGGAGCATTTCCAATCTTAAAGGGATGCTTGTGTGTATGTATTTAATAAACCATAAAATGTCTTCCTCCATAATATTTATACAATGTTTCTCATTTTCAGAGGACTTCGATATACCTTCTCTTGCTTGATTCTCACTTGTTTGTCCCTGTTTAATAGAAAAGAAAGTGAACCTCCAGAAAGTGAAATGATTTTCCCAAGGTCCCCTAAGGGGATAGTGGAAAAAATAACACGGTTGTCAAGAAAAGATGGTGCATGGTATCTGATGACTCAGAAATTGAGAGACAACTTTTTAGAAAGCATGTAAGGGTTGAAAAAGAATCCTCTTTGTCTTTTCTGTTTGTTTTGGTAGCTCTCAGCATCTAGTAATATAAATATCCACCAAACCAAAGCAAAGCAAAGCACAGCCTCCCTATCTGGTCATCCTCAGGGCTTTCATCTTCAAACTGGAGCCCAGCACCTCTCCTTCAATTTCTAGGACTTCGGTCACGGCCAACTCAGTGCCACCTAACGATTATTATGGTGCCAGTCACTGTTTCGATCACCCTACATGTATCAACTCATGTAATCTTCACAAGGACCCTATAAGGTGGGGGGGCTATTTTTACCTCTTGTTTTGCAGATGATAAAATAAGCACAGAAAGATTAACTAATTTGCTCAAGGTCATTCGGGTGGCCCTGGTAAATATAAAGGTAAAGTTTAAGTAAATTCATCTAAATTCTGCTATTAAGCAGTCGGTATTCATTACAGACTATGACCCGTAATAATGCTGCAGGGAGGCAGGACAAATATGCTTCCTTTGACGCATGAGGAATTTGGATCTCAGCGAGGTTCAATTATTCAGTGTTGGTTGCACAGTGAGGCGGGGCCGATATCCGTTGGCATCCGTCCTCGTGAGCATATCGGTTGTTAAAAAGATAAATTTTCCTACACAAGTTAGCAATGGCTGCTGCCCCAGCTTGCCAAGAATCCCCATTCACCCCTGCTGCCCGGGACCCTGCCCCGCAAGCCCTAGTCTGGCAACTCCGGGGGTCCCTGCACCGGTGGTGGTTTTGCTCAGCCCAGCAGCCCGGCCTTGGGAACTGGTGTGGGATGGGAGTGGCATGCCGAGGCAGGGCGGGGGGCCAGGGAGGACAGCCCAGGACGGGAGGCTTTGAGGTGTGTCTGCTGCATAGCTTTCACTTGCCCTCTGAATTAGCATCCCAAAGACAAAAGTAGGGTTCAGGAGCAGCAGAGAACATACTTTCTCCTCTGTCTTTACACTAGCTGGAGATACTCCAGGTGTCTGAGCAAAGAAACAGCCCTGTCTGTGGTGTGATGGTATCCTGAGGAATTTAGAGGGCCAGCATTTGGGGAGAGCCAGAGGGCTGGAAGGGACGACTAAGGGATTCCCCGCCTTTCTATTGGTGGATACGTGATGATTTGTACCCAGGAGACCCTCCAGTGCGGTGCCGGGCCCTTACCTGGTGCTCAGGAAGTATCTGTGTACTTTCTTGACTGATTAAGGTAAGATGTGGGCTGTTTTAAAAAGAGTAGGTGAGGGGCGCCTGGGTGGCTCAGATGGTTAAGCGTCTGCCTTCGGCTCAGGTCATGATCCCGGGGTCCTGGGATCGAGTCCCGCACCGGGCTCCCTGCTCAGCCAGCAGCCTGCTTCTCCCTCTCCTGCTCCCCCTGCTTGTGTT
>NW_028042562.1:0-455 GCF_054177405.1 Leptonychotes weddellii
AAAAAAAAAAGAAGAAGAAGATAATAGGAAGGGAAAAATGAAGGCGGTGGGAATCAGAGGGGGAGATGAACCATGAGAGACTATGGACTCTGAGAAACAAACTGAGGGTTCTAGAGGGGAGGGGAGTGGGGGGATGGGTTAGTCTGGTGATGGGTATTAAAGAGGACACGGATTGAATGGAGCACTGGGTGTTATATGCAAACAATGAATCATGGAACACTACATCAAAAACTAATGATGTATGGTGATTAACATAATAAAATAAAATTAAAAGAAATAATAATGTAGTTTTATGAGTTATAGTAACCAGAGTTCCTTTTCAAGGGAACAGATCTTATATCACCCAAAGATTATCTAACATGTAAAAACAGAGTTGTTTACAGGTACTCATAATTGAAATCTCAGTGTCCACTCAATGTTTCTTGATAGACTAGGGCTACTAATTTAAATTATGT
>NW_028042563.1:0-455 GCF_054177405.1 Leptonychotes weddellii
TTTAGAAATAAATCCTTTCAGGGTGCCTGGGTGGCTCAGTTGGTTAAGCGACTGCCTTCGGCTCAGGTCATGATCCCAGGGTCCTGGGATCGAGTCCCACATCGGGTTCCTGGCTCAGCGGGGAGCCTGCTTCTCCCTCTGACCCTCTCCTCTCTCATGCTGTTTCTCTCTCGCTCGCTCTCTAATGAATAAATAAATAAAATCTTTAAAAAAAAAAAAGAAATAAACCCTTTCATACATAGCCAAATAATTTTTGACAAGTACGCCATGATCATTCAATAGGAAAAGGGCAGTCTTTTCAACAAATGGTACTGGCAAAACTGGATACTGAAGAATGAAATTAGATTCTTAATGAACACCATATACAAAAATTAATTTAAAATTGATCAAAAACTTAGATGTAAGTCTTAAAACTGTAAAACTCAGAAGAAAACATAGGGCAAAAATATCATAGC
>NW_028042564.1:0-455 GCF_054177405.1 Leptonychotes weddellii
TTTCCACAGATATCAACCATAAACATGTATACACACAAACAGCAAAACAAATACAGCTACCTGAAAGCACTGGAGAGTGAACAGAAACAGGCAAATACTGGAGGAGAGTTAACACTTAGAAGAAATAAACAGGGGGGCGCCTGGGTGGCTCAGTTGGTTAAGCGACTGCCTTCGGCTCAGGTCATGATCCTGGAGTCCCTGGATCGAGTCCCGCATCGGGCTCCCTGCTCAGCAGGGAGTCTGCTTCTCCCTCTGACCCTCCTCCCTCTCATGCTCTATCTCATTCTCCCTCTCAAATAAATAAATAAAATCTTTAAAAAAAAAAAAAAGAAATAAACAGGACGGGGTAAGATTCCCGTTTGTCTCCCTTTTAGCCTGAGAACAGTGCCATGCAGGGCAGCTAGGGCTCTGGTATAAACACCACCTTCTCGCTGCTTTGAAGAAACTACAGGGCA
>NW_028042565.1:0-455 GCF_054177405.1 Leptonychotes weddellii
ACTGGGCATATCACTACCTTCACTTCTGAGCCTTTCTTATAAAGGATGTTGAGTTTCCAACCTTTAACTCCCAATCCAGTCATTCCTGGGTCTGCTTTCTCATGTCTTGGTGGGTGACTTCACAGCTGAACAACTGTCCTAAAAATCAAGCACAGAAACAAGATAACTTTAAAAGCATAACAATACATGATACATGTTCTGCACTTCATGGTATATGACCCTGATTAAATGATACACCAGTTTAAGAGAAATTAAATTTTATAGAAACAAGGAGGTGAGATTAAGAGTATTGTGAGAGGCACTATTTCTTGGAATGATTTCTTTGTTCAGAATTTCTTTTGTTTTGTTCTGAAATGCCATTACATCTGAAACGTATTGTATTTATTTTAATATAATTAGATTCTATTCAAAGTATGTATAAAGAATTGTGTTGAAATTAGCTTCATTCTGAAGCT
>NW_028042566.1:0-455 GCF_054177405.1 Leptonychotes weddellii
ATATGGTAAGCAGACACATTCCTGCTCTGAGGCCAGAATCTTCAGTAATGAGATTTTTTTTTTTTTCCTGGAAATGAAAGCTCACATCCTGGAATGATAAAGTCCCAGGGACATATAGCATTAAGGAAACCACTGAAGTTCATAGCATGCACTTCTATCTCCATGCAGGGCTTTATGTGACCTGAATAAAGGGCCTCTCGTGTTAGGGACTCTGGGAAGAAGGGGCCAGAGTCATTCTTAGTTTCCCATATTTATCTTTTCTTTTCTTTTTTTTTTTTTTAAAGATTTTATTTATTTATTTGAGACAGAGAGAATGAGAGACAGAGAGCATGAGAGGGAGGAGGGTCAGAGGGAGAAGCAGACTCCCTGCCGAGCAGGGAGCCCGATGCGGGACTCGATCCCGGGACTCCAGGATCATGACCTGAACCGAAGGCAGTCGCTTAACCAACTGAGCC
>NW_028042567.1:0-455 GCF_054177405.1 Leptonychotes weddellii
CCATTTATAGTGTATTCCTTTTCCCAGCAAACCTGTGTGTCTCCGCTAATATACTCATCTGTTTGTGGTGCGTTAATTTTGCCAAAGTAGGGATGAGTTAACATGATAATCTCCTTTGTGTTAAAAGTTTTACTAGACTACTATAGCGAGGTTATTACTATAGTTTAATGATAACTAAACTTATGTATAACATAGTAGTGTACCGACTGGTAATCATTTATAAATTATCTAAGAGATGAGCGAGCCGATTCAAAAGTATTGACCAGTTGCTTATAAAGTTATGAAAACGTATATTTATATAAGTTCAGTCATGAATTAGGTTAAATTGCGAATTTGATGATTGCATTTCAGTAGTAATAACCACTCGTTATTCAAGGTAATTAGTTTACTAGATTGAAGTAGATGGTTCAGATAGTTTTAGATAGGGTCATTATAGGGAAACCAAATTGCCAGCT
>NW_028042568.1:0-455 GCF_054177405.1 Leptonychotes weddellii
GGCCACCTGCTGGACAGTGCAGCCATAGAACAATGCATGCCCCAGGCCTCCTAAGACGGCATTCCAGAAACTTCCGGGACGGGAAAACCTGCCGTGGGCTAATTTAGGACTTGGGGAGGAAAACAGTTATGGAGACTATGGGCTGAGGAAATGAACGTAGATCTGAATGGACGCTTTCTTTCTAAAATTAGCATGGGACGCATTAAAGACAGCACACCCAAGGACGGCAAATACGACAGTCTTCCTGAGCAATCGTCGTCTTAAAACGTATTCAAGTCAAGAGCACTGACGTTAATACTTTAACCCTGGATCTGCGATTTTACCAACATGCTTTAAATGTGTTGCCTGTTGCCAATAACGTCGACACAAAGGAGCCCGTTTTCTGGACCGCGTGCCTGCCCAACTGCTCAGTGTCTTTCTGATCTGGGAGAGGCAGGCCCTGGTGTGCACAGGGT
>NW_028042569.1:0-455 GCF_054177405.1 Leptonychotes weddellii
TGCGTGGCTTAAACACCAGAAATTTATTTTCTCATGGTTCTAGAGCCTGGGAGCCCAAGATCAAGCTGTTGGCAGGGTTGGATTCTTCTGAGGCCTCTCTCTTTGGCTTCTCCCTGTGTCTTCATATGGTCTTTCTTCTGCATGTCTGTATCCTAATCTTTCTCTTTCTTTCTTTCTTTTTTTCTTTCTTTCTTTCTTTCTTTCTTTCTTTCTTTCTTTCTTTCTTTCTTTTTTCTTTCTTCTTTCTTTCTTTCTCCCTTCCTTCCTTTCTTTCTTTCTTTCCTTTCTTCTTTCTTTCTTTCTTTCTTTCTATTATGTTATGTTAGTCACCATACAGGACATCATTAGTCTTTGATGTAGTGTTCCATGATTCATTGTTTGCGTATAACACCCAGTGCTCCACGCAATATGTGCCCTCCTTAATACCCATCACTGGGGTAACCCATCCCCCCACC
>NW_028042570.1:0-455 GCF_054177405.1 Leptonychotes weddellii
AGGGCGCTAAACCAACCATAGCTGTTCTTAGAAAACCCGTCGTGCCAGGAAACTCAAGGCTGGAACCAGTGCCCAGAGGAAGTGACTTTTTAAATCTAGGTTCTGATACCATGTTTGTTTTTGTTCTAATCATTTCTTTTAAGCCATCTCTATACCCAACGCGGGGCTCGAACCTACAACCCCGAGATCAAGAGTCGCGTGCTCTGCTGACTGAGCCAGCCAGGCACCCCCTGTTCTAATAATTTCTTTTCTTTTCTTTTTTTTTTTTAAAGATTTTATTTATTTATTTGACAGAGACAGACACAGCAAGAGAGGGAACACAAGCAGGGGGAGTGGGAGAGGGAGAAGCAGGCTTCCTGCTGAGCAGGGAGCCCGATGTGGGGCTCGATCCCAGGACCCTGGGACCACGACCTGAGCCGAAGGCAGACGCTTAACGACTGAGCCACCCAGGCGCC
>NW_028042571.1:0-455 GCF_054177405.1 Leptonychotes weddellii
GAGCTGAGTTATGATAACAACATCATTTACCCACCCAGCCTACCATGGCCACAGAACCCAATGACTTCTTTTTTTAAATGAAGGTGTCTGCATATCCACAGTGCTGCTCACTGTATTTCATTACAATGCATTGCTTCACTCAACACACTCGGAAAGAAGAAATTGTATCGGCACCTTCAAATTCTTCCACTTTCTCCAAGCCACGCTTGTTTATCTGTCTGCAACACACTTGGAGCATTTGAAAGACTAGTGATGAGGGGCGCCTGGGTGGCTCAGCCGTTAAGCGTCTGCCTTCGGCTCAGGTCATGATCCCGGAGTCCCGGGATCGAGTCCCACATCGGGCTCCCTGCTCGGCGGGAAGTCTGCTTCTCCCTCTCCCACTCCCCCTGCTTGTGTTCCTGCTCTTGCTATCTCTCTCTCTGTCAAATAAATAAAAAATATTTAAAAAAAAAAAA
>NW_028042572.1:0-14955 GCF_054177405.1 Leptonychotes weddellii
ATGGACTCTGAGAAACAAACTGAGGCTTCTAGAGGGGAGGGGGGGTAGGGGGATGGGTTAGCCCAGGGATGGGTATTAAAGAGGGCACATACTGAATGGAGCACTGAGTGTTATACGCAAACAATGAATCATGGAACACTATATCCAAAACTAATGATGTAAGGTATCGTGATAAACATAACATAATAATAAAAAAAAAAAGGGATCTTAAAAAAAAAAAAGAAGAATGTAGCTCCACTGTCAGTTTCTCAACCATCATGTGGTATTGTAAAGGGCTGTAAGTGCTACTTGCCAATGGGTATTAATGAACCATCTGAAGTTGGAAATCACAAATGCATGACAGCCAGTTAGAATAGATGTTCTATGTCTCATGCATTTGTTGACTCATTTATCATATATTTAATATCTCTATGTCAAATATTAGGAAATGTATTTGTTAGATACCCTCTAGTTGGCTAAAAAGCAGAAGCAGACGAGAAATTTTGGTTGGATTTAAGGTTGGGATCATGGCATGGTGAGTTCAGTGACTATGGGGTAAAGGAATTGAAGGTGTGGATGCAGATCATAATGAAATGACTGACCAGTCAAGGTAGGAAATGAAATTATCCAGAAGAGACTGGAAGTCCAGAAAAATAAAGATTTGAGTGATTGGGATGGGGAACTCAGATTTTCAAAAGAAGAGGGATAATAAGAATAAAGAAGAACATTAATATAAGAATGATTTACTGACAATTAGCAATTTCACACATGGAGTTGTTTGAGTAATGGCAAGACTCAAGATGCACCAGCATGAAAAAACTGTTAAAATGAGATGGGAGTGAAGGGAAAGTAAACGAAATTATTGCACATGATAGTCAGTCACCCATTAAGAAGGAAGAGAAGCAACACAAGGCGCTGAACTGGTGTATTTCCCCTCCCCCAAATAGGGGGCCAGGAGTGACATCATGACATTACCAGCATGTGAAATACATGAAAATTTTTAATGTTTGTTGGTGAAATAGCAGTTATTCTGGCTATGGATGTATAATCCATGAAATTATCTAAGCCTTTTTTGAACTTGCTGGTATTTTATTCCTAGCATTATTTAGAATAATGTGTTAAAGTTTTTGTTTTTTTTTTTTGTTTGCACTGTCTAAATAAACACTCTCTCTTATTTGTCTGAAAATATAACTGATTTTCAGTGTTTTGATAGATGAAGGACACATCCAAGTTAAGTCTGTTGGCATGGTTTACTGTTTTAAAAATGTCCATAATGTCTTTTCTCTGCCTTCCTCTTCCCATAATGGAATCCATGACCTTCCCTGTTTAGTGTCATGGTTATGAGCATGGATTTTAGGACCAGGTTGCCTGGGTTCAAATCTTCCCTCAGCCACTTACTACTAGTTGGAGGACTTGGGTGAGTCACTTACATTCTGTGATCATGAGTAACCTTCCCTGTAAAATGGAGGAAAATACTTTTACCAGCATCATAGGATTTTGTGAGGATCCAATCCGTAAATACATGTAAAGGAGCCCCCACCTGGACTGGAATACAAGTAAGGACTAAGGCAGTGTTGGATATAATTAATACAATTATTTTAGTAAAAATGCCATATTGCCTTTAGTCACTGAACTTTCCCTTCTCTGATCTTCATGTCCATGAGGTCTCCTGGAGAGGTAGTGTGCAAAGTGCACACAGAATGGCAAAGCTTGGAATGATGTACGAGTGTTATAATATTTTCACTTGTGCTTTTGTATCTTTTCCTAGTGATGCTCAGGAATTTGTTGGCTCATGTGTCATGGCAGTACATAGCAAATATTTTCAAAAACCAGTCAAAAATGACTCCATGATTCTCAGGTTGCACTTTATAGCTCAGACCCTCTATGTTTTAGAAATAAATTGTAGCACCCCCACACACACCCTAAAATGAATTATCTTAACACTTTAATGCAATATGGTTTATTTCCCATGTTGAGTTATTTTCATAGATATTTATCTTTGAGGAAATGATTTTTACTACATGAAAGAAAATAACACTATCTAGATAATTTTCTGTTCTAGATGATTTATAAGCATGTAAGATTTATGTTCCTACCAATCTCTAGAATACTGAATAACCAACTGTTTGGATATGAGTCCCTTATTCTTTTCCTCTCATTTTTATTTAGCAAACATTTATTGAGAAGTTCCCAGAGATTTGCTTAATGGTGCAGTTTAGCATGGTAGACCAACATATAAGTAGTTTTCCTATCCTTGAAAGTTCAGTCAATCATGTCTACTACTCCTCCTTGTCCAACATATTTACCCTACACAGAGCAAGACAAAACTATGCAAACTCCACTAACTTTCCCAGAAGACACGGTCAAGTGAGTGGCTTGGTCTTAAGATAGAGGAAGCCCTAGTGAGAAACATGCTTTGTTACTGCTCCTGAATGCACCCATCAATGACCAAATTCGGCTATGATCCTCACCACTTTGTTAACTCTAAGACAAGATACTTATAGTTCCTGCACTGGAAAGTCTTTCAATTTATATATAATTAATAATTTGCTGAAGCATCTGCTTTGAAACATTACTTTACCAGTAGAACTGAGAGGCAAAGTGGAGAAACTCTAGCACAGCTCTTGAATTCTCTAGCTGTGCATCCCTAGGAAATTGCTTAATCTCTTTGCTTCAGATGATTATATGTTGTACTTTGTTGATTTGTAATAAAGGCAAATATCATCATAAATGTAAAGCATAATAATGACCAGCATTTCTTGACTTATTACTAGCAGCTAGATACCTCTTCCAGATAGAAGTGAGGTATCAGGGTTTCTCTCCTTTATTTTTCCATACTCAGAAATGTGTGGAATGCATTCCAGTATAATATCATGGTTTTAAAAACACTTGGAGCCAGACTACAGGAACTCTACAGGAAGTCAGTAATCATCCTTGGAAACCCTCTGGGCTTCTCTCTATGTATATCTGTACCACCAGCATCTTCAACAAAGGGTAAAGTATTGTCAGTAAATGCTCTCCAAAAAGCCATACACAAAGCACAGTTAAGAATTCATTCTTGGAGCACCTGGATGGCTCAGTTGGTTAAGCACCAACCAACTCTTGATTTCAGCTCAGGTCATGATCTCAGGGTTCAGGGATCAAGCCCCAAACCCCGTGTCAGACTCTGCACTCAGTGGGGAGTCTGCTTGAGATTCTCTCCCTCTGTTCTCCCCCCTCCCCCAGCATGCTCTCTTAAAATAAATAAATAAATCTTTTTTAAAAAAAGCATTCTTAAGTGTATGTGTTAAGACATGGGAATTAAGATATATGTGTTTAAAAATGTACATAAATGTCTGGAATGAAAGAACCATGAGCATCAGAATGTTTACTGGTTTTGGGGGGTGGTAGGATTAGGAGGAAGTTTAATTTTGTTATTTATACCTTCCTTTGTTGACTGGATTTTTACACTGTGCAAGAATTACCTTTATGATACAAAAATAAAGCTATAATGGACATTGTTTGGTGGGTGGCCCTAAATTTGCCTACCTGATGTTTTTATGAAGACACTTCTGCTAGAATCTGGTCTTTTTATTCACTTTCCCCCCATGGCAAGTTAGTGGGTGATGGGATGGAATGAATGGAGCAGGCTCAGGTCAGCATCTTTCTCAGGGGTTTGCCTGCCAAGGAAAAGGCCACATGAGGGACTGCAGGCTGCCATTTGGTCAGAGGCGTCCCCCAAGGGAGCTGGAGGGCCCAGTTGTACCAGTGCCTGCGTGTGAGTCTGTCTCAGGAAGAGGTCAAGCCTGACAAGCCCAGATGGATGCAATTCTAACACCCCATTCTCCAGTCAGACTGTGACTTAAAGAGGTGACATGGTCACCTCTAATATCTCTTTTTTTCTGTTTATAGGTGTTTGTGTATGTGTGTGCATGTGTATATATGCATATGTGTGTGTGTGCGTGACTGAATTCAGGAGAGTAAGGAGGTGATGTATTACTGATGTGGGGAACAAAGGCAGAAAGAAATGTAGATAAAATTAAATTTCCTTATAACCTGCAGCACACTGACAATACTGGAGGCAGGCAGAGTATGACATTCCTCCAGGAACTCCCAATCTTAATGTCAATGCCTTGCTTGAGGGAAAAACAACCTAAACCTGACAATAGCCAGGCTTTCAGGATCCTGTAAGTCTTTAGCATATGAAAATCATTTTGGAGGGGCACCTGGGTGGCTCAGTAGGTTAAGGGGTTGAGTGTGGGACTCTTGGTTTCCACTCAGGTCATGATTTCCACTCAGGAGATCAAGCCCCGCATCAGGCTCCTTGCTCAGCGGGGTGTTTGCTTCCCCTCTCCCACTGCCCCTCTGCCCCACCCCCAACCCCCACCTCTGAAATAAACAAACAAACAAATAAATCGAAAGGAAGGAAGGAAGGAAGGAAGAAAAGGAAGGAAGAAAAGGAAGGAAGAAAAGGAAGAAAAGGAAGAAAAGGAAGGAAGGAAGGAAGGAAGGAAGGAAGGAAGGAAGGAAGGGAGGGAGGGAGGGAGGGAGGGAGGGAGGGAGGGAGGAAGGAAGGAAGGAAGGAAGGAAGGAAGTCCATTTGGAAACTTCACTTTGTCTTTACCTCCCCCAACTCCAAAGTATATAATCAATTGCTTCTCACAACCCCAGGGCAGCTTTTTCTGCCCATGGGTCCTGCCCATGGTATAATAAAAACACTTTTTTGCACCAAAAACATGTCAAGAATTCTTTCTTGGCTGTTGGCTCTGAGCCCCAACACTCCAAACCACATCATTACTGTTTCCCCCAAATTGAGAGCGATTTGCTCTCTTGCTGTTGTTTGTCAGCTAATACTCATCCCCCTTCTCAAAACTACACCTAGTTCATTTTGTGGAACTCCCTTTCCTCCAACAGGCATACTCTTGGGGGAGACAAGTTCTGGAAGCTAGAGGGGTCCCTGGAGCCTCTTTCTTTTAGGAATTTGTACTGAGCGGAGAAACCAAAGACAGAAGCCATTGTTAAAGTTACTGTCTGACTTCAGGGAGAGTCAGACACTTGGGTATGTCAGTCCCACTGTTCCTGCCACCACGTGTCCTGGAGTGTCTAGGTTCCTGCCTTTTCTAAGACTGGCTCTGTCACCTTCCCTTCAAATTTCTTAGTTTCCCCAAGACACTTCTAATAACTTCCTGATATGCCTATGCTACATAGAGTTAATTTCTGTTTGCAGCAATAATAGATACCATTTGGGAAGGGGAAAAAAAGGAAGCAACTGTGGCCTGAGTTATGAATAGATGAAACTCATTATGTACAGATGGCTCCAGTAACACATGAATTCTTAAACTTAAACTGAGTTATGTTAACATCAATCTCTTTATAATTACTTCATATCACTGATCATAACTAGTGTCAAATAAGTTACTGTGACTTGTAAAGCTATAATAAAAATACTATGATGCAATATTATTATATATGCAAAATGAAGAACTCACTAGGATTCCTTAACTACAAAAACAATCTATAAATGGCACTTACCATGTAAAGTATTCGGGTATGCTGTGCCTCTATTTGCAGAAGGTAGATTTCCTCTCAGTTTGTTTCATTTGTGAAAGAGAATACCACCTTCCTTAAAGTATCATGAGCGAAATGAGATTATACGTATGAAAGTTCTGTGAAGACCTTCCATAATTTGTGACCTAAATTTAAACGGCAATTCCAAACTATGTTCTACCGATAACCAAAGGTCAAGTTTATGCCCTTGTTAAGTAGAAAAAGGGGCTGAAATCTGAAGTCATTTAGATCACATAATAAATCTAGCTTTTTAATGTAAGTCAATTTGACAACTTCTGACAACATTTTGCTAAACTGTTTTCTTTTAATTAAATAGAAGCAGAAAAGCATTCTTGGTGTTGGGAAATTTTTTTTTCAACTATGTAAATATATATTAGAAATTTGAAAAATTATATTCCTTGTCACTCTTCATTTTTGGTATCCTTCCTTCAAAAAATGTATTCAGTAACTATTGAGCAGGTTTATTCAGTAAAAAAGAACATGATGATACAAGATAATGAGGGATTATACATTTACAGTGGCACCATTAATTCTAATCACAATATGTAACTGTTCTTTCACGCTGCTGAAAGCAAATGAATCAGCAATGGGGGCTGCTTCATGATTTTAGATAGTTGGAAATGTGTAATCTTAGGCAAAGATCTCTCCAAGAGTAATCTATGGACCACCTACATCCAAATTACTACTTGGAGTAACATTTTTATAGAGTAGATTTGTGAAATGTCCCTCACCCCTCCAATTTGCTGAATTACAATTTCTTAAGGAGTTAAAAAAAAAAAGGACATTGATAACACAATATTCCATGTATTTTCATGCATCAAAATTTGAGAACAATAGCGTAGGTAGACTTTATCACTGAGCAGACAGAAGGAAAAGTAGGGTAACTATGTGATGCTGGAGTTGTACACTGGACAGCTTTGGAGGGTGCTGTTGATCTCACAGTCTACAGTGCAGTGGCTCTGATTGCAAGACTTAATTCATATCTCCCAACAACCAAGGAGTAGTTACTAAAAGAGTGACTGAGAGAATCCATTCCATTTGTATCTTTTGAAGCCTCAGTTATCAATATCCTTAAGTATGAGATGCACAAAGGTTATATTTTGATCTACCCCCCAAGTAATAAATCAATTATTAAAATTGTTTGGAAAATTCCATTTTTTCCATCATTTATTTGATGGGAGTCTAGGTTTTTAAACCAAAGAACTAGAGAAGAAAAAATCCTAATGAGAATTATCAGTCTTTGTAGTTATTTAGTCTACACTTAGAACATCCCTGAAGAGAGAGAAAAAAAAATCTCTTTAAAAAAATCCATTTCTTCCCTTGGAAATAGTACCAAAAGCTGATTTCCTTCCTTAGAAAATAGTCTTACATTATAAAAATTAGCCAATGGTATACAGTTGAGTGATAATCAGAGTGAGTGGTTACAGCAAGAGACACAGTCAGAACTGTAGCATGTCAACACCAATTCTCTCAAATCAAATGTTAAGCAAAGTATCTTCAATTTAAAAACAAACTATACTAGGGGCGCCTGCATGGCTCAGTCACTTAAGCATCTACCTTAGGCTCAGGTCATGATCTCAGGGTCCTGGGATGGAGCCCAGCATCTGGCTCCCTGCTCAGTGGGGAGTCTGCTTCTCCCTCTCCCTCTGCTGCTCCCCCTGCTTGTGCTCTCTCTCTCTCAAATAAATAAAACCTAAATAAAATAAAATAAAATAAAATAAAAGCAAACCATACAAGCCTCCTTAGTTATCTGCATGTTCATGGATATTTTCAGTAACAGAGTCTAAAATGTTATTGTTTTGGAAGGTTAAAAAGTGAAATCATCACCTTTCTCAGTGCAGATCACCCAAGTTGATACAATTTCAAGAGCATATATTTTGGATGTGGTTCAGCAAATCAACATTGAATCCATTAAGACTGCCTTAATATCATTTCCTCACCCATATCTTTTATCCTTTTTCTATGCTCTGTTTATTTAAATATCGTCTTTCATCTTACTCCTTCAAGCATGTCAAGTTTGCCCTCCAAAGAGACGTTTCCTATATTTTGTAATTTACTTATGTTAGAAATTCTCAAGTAACCACATAGACTGAAATGCAGTACCAGTTATTGGATACAAGTTGTTTTCAATAGGCAAGGAAATCCCAGTGAGTGATTACTGGTCACTTGATTTCCACAGTATTTATATGTATTTTTTTATGAAAAAAATGTGTACTTTCTTTTCCTTATAGCCTTGGCAATGTATATTATCACATGTACTTATGCATCAAAATCTAGCTGGTATATTTTATCGGTTAGAATGAGCACTATGATGTGTAACTTCATCCATTACATGCTCTTACAAATATACTACAGCTATTTAAATGTTACTAAATTTAAAAGTTATATTTAAATACACCATTACAGAAAAAATAAACATATTGTCTTAGAAAAAATGAAAGTTGAGAGAGAAAGGATATAGGATCCTCTCAAAATAACTTTTTTGATGATAGGAAGTTCCTAGATAATCAATATCAGACTAACAGTAATCTCTTGAAATCAAATTTTCTGATGAGTAGAAATTATATAAGACCAGATTGAAAACCTAAAAAAAGACTAAGCTGTGTAATAATTTTCTCTTCCTATATATGGATAAGTATGAAAATGAAGCCAATAGAATAGACCCATAAGTGTCCTTACATGACTCACATGATAAGAGACTTCTGGGTAATTCCTGTATGATCCCTAGAAATAACTTTATCTTTTATGATGTTGATGTGGGAAACAAGAGCAAAAGAAAAAAAAATGAATTTCCTTACTGCCTAGAGCCCATTGACAAGTCCTTGAAACAGGTAGAGTGACCTTCTTGTAGTTGCTCAGCTGTCTCAATGCCAACACTCTGCTAAGGGCAAAAGGCAGTCTTAGCCTGACCACTCAGGGTCCTTTAAATCTACTTTAACATATACAGATTCCTTTGGAAACTTCCTTTATCTCTGCCCCCCAAGTTATATGTTGGCAATCATCCTCCAAGCATATGACCCACTGATAGACATCTGAAGGGTCTCCTGAGTTTTTACCAAGCAGTAATAAATGACATTTTCCTAACAGTAGCTAGCCCCCTCAAGGCCCAGGAAACCTTGTTTCCAAAATTCCTTAGAGGCTTACGCTGTCCCTAACTCCCTCGCAACTTGAAAGTAGATAATGGGCCACTCCTCACGACCCCAGTGCAGCTCTTTCTACCCACGGGTCCTGTCCCTGTGCTTTGATAAAACCACCTTTTTGCACCAAAGACGTCTCAAGAATTCTTTCGTGGCCCTTGGCTCTGAACGCCAACATTTCTACAACTATATGAACTGAGTTACTGAGAACAATGGAATATAAAATCATTTTATTAGAAATTGCCAAAATTTTCAGATCTGTTTTATGACATGCTGTGTTTCTGTTGAAAAGATCAACAATTGATGGGCTTCTTATAAGTACCATGTGGTTTCCATGCAATCATACAAACTTACACAATTTCATTTTGGCTCAATGATGATGGATACTGGATATAAAGAAGATACACATGCCCTTTGATCTCCCACAGTTAATGGGTCCATCATTCACTATCACTTTGCTCTTTTAATGGAGATTCTGAGAAGTAAAGCAGACAAAAACAATGGCCTTTCATCTCTTCTTTTGGTTAACTTGAGAAATTCATTTCTTGTCTATTAAAAGCCAAAGCAATAAGTTACCAGGCCTTGGGTCAGGTCTTTCATCACTGTTCAAAACTTCTTCTGTTACTGGCTCTTTCTGTTAGGATTTGTGGGGATGGGGCTCAGCATTTTGTGATGGAGTAAACCTCCAGGGGATTCTGATGCATGGTGTTTCTTCAAATGCTGATTGCTGATGCCCAATTCAGTGGGTCTAGGGTCAGGCCTCCAATTTGCATTTCTAACAGGTTTTCAGGTGATGCTAATCCTAGGGCTTGGGAACTGCACTCTGGTTATGGCATCTGTGAGTGAATCAGTCTGTGAATTTTCATAGACTTTCACTTCCA
Source organism: Leptonychotes weddellii (assembly GCF_054177405.1). NCBI lineage: Eukaryota > Metazoa > Chordata > Mammalia > Carnivora > Phocidae > Leptonychotes > Leptonychotes weddellii. The sequence continues at coordinate 9,545 of NW_028042572.1, forward strand.
TTATGTCATTATGATGAAATCTCACCAAAATTAAAGAAAATTAGACAAAAATACACTGTATCAGCTTAGAAAACAACTCTTTGAATGATTTCATATGAAATACGAATATACGATAGAAATTACACAAGCACCCTCTCTCTCTCTAAAATAAAGTAAATAAATCTTTAAAAAAAAAAAAGAAAGAAATTACACAGTGCCTACAAAGAGGGAAATCTTTGTTGAGTGGATGAGTGTGGAAAAGGAAATAATTTGGCACCTATCTTAAACAAATAGAAAAGCAAAATCCTGAAACCCTGCCTGTTAGAGATGGGATGCTTCCAGCAGAAAGTAGGAAGCCCCATTCCCCTCCTTTATTCTGTTTTTAAAAACCATGGGTTTTGAAGACTGCCATTATATTGCCACACATTGGTGTGCTCCTGAATATTTTGGAAAGAAGCCCATCAATGATTCTGTTTGTATATTTAGTGGCCAGTGATACTATCTTGAGATTTTTCTCCCTTATAGTTATTTTTGTGGGATTGTCATCTGCCATTATATAGAAAAATGATGCATTATCTTGGTTTCCTCATGGAAACCATCAGGTGCCAAACACACCTGCTATTCAAAAGCGATTCCCCTTCATCACAGCTTTCGACCTCTTAATGCATGATTCTGATTTTTTTTGTAGAATGTGTCTTTTGTAACAATAAAGTGCACTCCATTTCATTGTTTGTGGAAGATTCCAGGTTCCTCCCCAGTTTTTTTAGAGGCCAAAGGAGTATTCTCTGTATGACAAGTTTATCAAGATTCATCTGGAAATATTTTATGCATTCTATTTTTTTTTAATCCACAGGATTTAACTTTGCTCATGGATCGCCCTTTCAAGGACACTATCCATTGTCACAGCTGACTGCTCCAGCATGTATCGGCCAACATGCCCAGCATTCTGGGAGACAGACTTGAAGTGAAAGAGAATGAAAATAGCTAGACATTGAGGAGAGTTTGGGGGTAGATCTGGTTTTGGAAGTACAAACTTAAAGAAACATTTTCTACTTTAGAAACAAGTCATGATTTCCTTTGAGAAATAGCAGAGCAAAAATAGCTTGCTATTATGACCATTCAACATTCTTTTCGGAAACATTAGGACACTATGGCAGAAAACAAAGGGAGAAGGATAGGCAGTAACATTAGGAATTAGGTAGCCGCCTACAATCATGCATGGAGTACACACGACAAGGTTAGAGACGCATTGATGCAATGTGCCCATGAGCTGCTCAGCTGCCGCAGAGCAGGAATGCATGGTGACAATACATCAGAGAGAAAAGGGAGAATATGCACACACCTGCCAACACACCTGCCCTCCTGGCTGCCCCAAACCCAGAACTAATTTTGTTGATGAAACTGCCACTAGGCAACACTTTGTGAAGCTCATGCACTACAGTGTAATGGTGAAGTGGGTAGTTCTGGACTCACCCATGTGCATTAAAAGTCTGTCTAAAACAATTTAAAAAATGGTTTCTTGGACCACGTTATTTAAAATTTTTCTCAGTTTTAATTTCCTCATTTGTAAAATGAATATAATAATAGTTCTTTCCTGGTAGGAAGTGCCTGGCATATAGTAAGTATTCCTTAAATAAGAGTAACAGAAGCTATAAGTAGCATTATTGTGGTCATCTCTCAGGGCTGTGGAGGAAATTGATAACTGATGGGCACAGAGTACTAGGGCAGTCTTGTCCCCAGTTCTGCTTCAGTAAACTTACTGCCAGGTTCTCCCAAGGCTCAGCATTGCAGGGGCATCATGAGAGGAGAATCCATCCCCAGGGGAGGAGATATTCGGCATCACTGATCTTGTCAGATCCAGAGGTAATTCAAGGTCACGTTATAGTACATGATTATATGTTTTAGATTTCATTATCAAACCCACGATAACACAAATTTAAATACCAAACACAATTCCACAGCAGTGTGTTATTCCATGATATCCCCACATCCCACAATGTTTATGTCTAAGCCCATTTACTTAGATGATAAATATTATCACTTGGGGATTTCCCCTTGGCATTAGAAATACCATTTTTAAAATAAGCAAAGTGGGATATCTCATTCAGGTGTGTAACTTTCATTTTTGGGGAAAAGGAACCCCAGTTATCTTTTTGTTTTTGTTTGTTTTTTTCCTAGATGGGCTACCCTACACTGTGGTTAAAAGGTAAGCGACATGTGGGGCGCCTGGGTGGCTCAGTTGGTTAAGCGACTGCCTTCGGCTCAGGTCATGATCCTGGAGTCCCTGGATCGAGTCCCGCATCGGGCTCCCTGCTCGGCAGGGAGCCTACTTCTCCCTCTGACCCTCCCCCCTCTCATGTGCTCTCTCTCTCTCATTCTCTCTGTCTCAAATAAATAAATAAAATCTTTAAAAAAAAAAATTGTTGGGGAATCAATCCCATTTTAAAAAAAAAAAAAAAAAAGGTAAGCGACATGTGAATGAACTTTAAAAATTAGGCCATCTATATTTTGGAATGTTTTCTCTCTATATTGATATTTCCAAATTGTTTGTACCTTCAGAAAAATTAATAATATAAGAAACATCTGTGTACCCATTATCTCATTTAATCAATTATTATTTTGCTCATTCTTGCTATCTTTTTGTTTCTTTTCTGCTGTATCATTTGAAGTTGCAGACATCATTACATTTTATCCCTAAATATGTGAGCATCGTATCTTAAGAACTAAGACATTCTCCTACATAATCATTCTATCTGAAGTACATCAAAAATGTCATTTTGAGGGGTGCCTGGCTGGCTGAGTTGGAAGAGCATGCAACTCTTGATCTCAGGGCCATGAATTCGAGCTCCACATTGGGTGTAGAGATTAAATAAACTTTTTAAAAAATGTCATTTTAATACAATAGTATTATCTAATATGCAGTTAGGACCATAATTTGAAGTGTATTTTCATAGATAAGAATGCCAGCAGAAGTGTGGCTAACAAGATCCTGTTTCCTCCTAAAAATCCTCTGTAGGAAGAGAGAATACTTAAGATGAACATGCTTTCATCAGATTAATGTGCCACTTCTTAAGAATTCAACCAATAACTTTAGTTTTCTAATTAAAAAAATTACACATCCAATAACATCCTTTTTCCTAGATTTTGATATTTGAGATTTTCGACATCACTATAACATTAAATCCAATCTCTTAAAAATAAAAACTACCTTGGGTGCCTGGGTGGTTCAGTCGGTTAAGCATCTGACTCTTGATTTTGGCTCAGGTCATGATCTCAGGGTCATGAGATTGAACCCCATGTTGGGTTCTGTGCTCAGCGGGGAGTCTGCTTGAGATTTTCTCTCTCTCCCTCTGCCTCTGCCCCTCCCCTTGCTCTCTCTCACTCTGTCTCTCTCTGAAATAAATTAATCTTTAAAAAAAAATTGGAACTACCTAATTTACACAATAAACCTAATAGAAAATCATGTGGTAAATACTGCTTTTGGAGTAAATACTGCTTTAAGCGTGACAGGATAATCGTATTGCTATGAGTCGCCAAGTCAGTGAGAGGAGAGATGGCAATGACAATACGATAAATATTGGTCACTCTTTGCTGATTCCATATCAAATGTTGGTCGCCCTCCCAAGCCAATATATTTAAGTGATTCTAGGTAGGTTACTTGATCTCTGCATCATTTTCTCCAACCATAAAACAGGAAGGATCCTCGGGCGCCTGGGTGGCTCAGTCGTTAAGCGTCTGCCTTCGGCTCAGGTCATGATCCCAGGGTCCTGGGATCGAGTCCCACATCGGGCTCCCTGCTCAGCAGGAAGCCTGCTTCTCCCTCTCCCACTCCCCCTGCTTGTGTTCCTGCTCTCGCTGTCTCCTCTCTGTCAAATAAATAAATAAAATCTTTAAAACAAACAAACAAACAAACAAACAAAAACAGGAAGGATCCTATCACTATCCACATCACAAGAATATTAAGAGGATAAAGAATATAGGATGAAATTGCTTTTAGTTCACAGGCCAAAGGGCACAATATAAATCCGAGCTATTTGCATCTCCCTATCTGCTGCAATCCAGTATAATCTAATGGGTTTCAGCAAGTACACTGTGACAACATTACAAATCGCTAGAACTTTTGTTATGATGTAGCAAGTGTCTGGTAATACAATTTCTCAACAGTTTGTAAAATTCAATAAACATTCAGTTTTTCGTTATTCTAAGTATAGTCATATTAAATTATATGCAATTACCACTTCATAGGTTAAGAGTGATCTAATATTAGCAATTTCCTCTGGTACAACCTGGCAGCTGTGATAGCTGCAGTCGACTACTATTTTATTTTTTATTTTTTTTTTAGTCTACTATTTTAACAACTGCTGTTATTACTCAAAACATCACCCCAGTATTCAAAATGTGTACTCCCCTACACATGCTTAGGAGAACACTTGGCACATGGCATTCATGAGGGCTATGACTATGGCTATTAATTTTGGCAAGTCCAAATATTTCCATATTAATTGCTGTGGCATTCCAACATTTGATGCACACCCTTTCTTCCATCAGTATTACAGAGACATCTATTGTGATGAGTTACAAATGTGACCTGAAACCCACAAAACACATATGTTCTCATTCAGGAGCTAATATTACAAAGAGATTTTCCAGCACATTTCTTCAGTAAAGTAAGGGATTTTAGAAAAAAAAGCAAAGCTTGCTGTTTTAGCAGTTTTTTGCCTTTTTTTAATGCAATAAAACAAACATTCCAATGGCTTCAAAGTCTTAATCCTAGCAAAGCTATTTTTCTTTATAAGCAATAGGCCTAGATTTCAAAATGAGCAGCAAGTTCCAGAGAACAGCAGCAGAGAGATAACACAGAGTCCCAGAGCAATTCATTGACCTTACAGCAGGGAATAATGATGCATCATCAGAATCCGCTTGGACAGTATCACTTTGCCAAGAGCATTAGGCTTCCTTTTTAAGTAAGATTTGATTTTGCTGCTATTTCTAGAGAGCCTGAGAGCATTTATATCAATGAAATGCAAACATGCTCTTTTATTCACCTAACATGATCACACCTACCTCCCGAAAAGAAAGCAAGATTGGGGGGCAGGGTTCAGATTCATTGGTTTTTCATATGCAAAGCTTCCCTTTAAGTCATCCTCATGGAATGGGAGACTCTTCAGAAAAATCCAGTGCCTTAAATACATATGCAAACATTACCACTGAAAACCTGCAATTTTAGCACCACTTGATGAGGAAGAACTCCCCCTCCCCTCTATTTTATTGTCTTAGTTCTTATTACTGAACAGTTTATTAGTTTTTTTTTTTGCATTTTTTTTTATTCTTATGTTAATCCCCATACATTACATCATTAGTTTTAGATGAAGTGTTCCATGATTCATTGTTTGTGCATAACACCCAGTGCTCCATGCAGAACGTGCCCTCCT
>NW_028042573.1:0-9548 GCF_054177405.1 Leptonychotes weddellii
AAGCAGGGGGAGTGGGAGAGGGAGAAGCAGGCTTCCCACTGAGCAAGGAGCCCGATGCAAGACTCGATCCCAGGACCCCGGGATCATGACCTGAGCCGAAGGCAGACGCCTAACGACTGAGCCACCCAGGCGCCCCCCCCAATCATTTAAAAACGTGAAAACCGTTCTGTGACATCAAGAAGAGCCCAAGGAGGGGCGCCTGGGTGGCTCAGGCGTTAAGCGTCTGCCTTCGGCTCGGGTCATGATCCCCGGGTCCTGGGATCGAGCCCCATGACGGGCTCCCTGCTCAGCGGGAAGCCTGCTTCTCCCTCTCCCACTCCCCCTGCTTGTGTTCCCTCTCTCACTGTGTCTCTCTCTGTCAAATAAATAAATAAAATCTTAAAAAAAAAAAAAAAAAAGAAGAGCCCAAGGAGACACGACGACTAAACCGAATACAGCAGCCTGGATGGGGTCCCGGGACAGAAAAAGGACATTAGGGAAAAACTGAGGAAATCTGAATAAAGTGTGGACTTTGGTTAATAATAAAGTATCAATATCGGTTCATTAATTGTGACAAATATACCATGCTAATGTGAGATGTTAATAACAAGAGTGGTGTGGGGTGTATGGGGACTCCGCCTTGCCTTTGCAATTTCTTTTGTAAATCAAAAACTGTTTTAAAATATAACATTTATTAAAGAACAACATTTTTAGCTTATAGATATACAAGAACAGATGACGAGCTGATTTTGGCCTAAGAACTATAGCTTGTCAACTGCTGGTATAAAGAGTAAGATGGACTGCTCTGACAATATGGTAGACCAGAAAGTCTTCTTGACTCTGTCAGTGAAAACAGCTAAAAGTAATGATTAATAATACAACATTCTTAAATCAATCAATGATCTGGAAACAAAATGTGGTTAATTTTATCTCAGCCTGATGAGGCTGTGGTATACAGGTGTTTGGTCAACCCCTACTCTAGATGCTGCTGTGAAGGTATTTTGCAGATAGGATTAACATTTACGGTTGGTTGACTGTGAGTAATGGACATTACCTTTGATGACGTGGGTGGGCCTCATCCAATCAGTTGATGGCCTTAAGAGCGGAAACATTTCCTGCAAAAGAAGAATTCTGCCTCAAGACTGCAGTGTCAGCTCCTCTCTGAGTTTCCAGCATTCCCTACAGACTGCAGACTCACCAGCCCCCATGATTGCACGAGCCTGTTCCTTACAGTGTGTTTCTATGTATCTACCTAGCTAGATATATTGTATAGCTGTATATACATATTGTAGATGTATACCTCTTGGTTCGGGTGTTCTGGAGAACTCTGACTGATAACACAAAGTAAGGAATTGTAAGGACAAGAGGGAGTTGAAATGAGGACTCCAAAGAGGGAAGCTGGTTACTGAAACTCGCTCTCTCCCTGAGGGCGTTTGCTGGACCAGGTGTAAGGGCTAATAAGAGAGCCTCCCACGTGGAGCTGGGATCCTGAAAGTCTGCTCCATCAGCGCAGGGGCGGCGTGGGAATAAACCTTCCCTAGCGCTTGGTGAATACAAAGAGAATGGCCGGCATTCCCTTAAATGAGGAAAAAACCTCCCCAAACATTTGAACTACAAGCCAGTGTTCACGTAGACATTCAGCTTGAAGTCCTACTGGGATGACACGAAATGCCTGGAATTTATTTTTGACTGGGTCTCTAATTGACAGCGCCTCCCAGGACACTTGTGGGAATAAACTCACATCCTTTCTAGAGAAACCTAAACCCTATCCTGAACATCAGAACACTCTCCTACGTGAGGTTAAGGAAAGAAGGGGAGCGGTCCTCAGCTAGAGCTCACGTAGAGAAAGAAAGAAGCTACCTTGGGTGGGACAGAAATAGGTCCCGGAAGTCCTCCAGTATTGGAATTTTTAGACACAGGATACAGAGTAACTACAATTAATACATTTAAATAAAATAAAAGGAAGTTTGAAAACAGAATAATGAACAAGGAACTATAGAGTGACCAGCGCGTCTTGACCTGCTAACTAACGTCAGCACCACTCGCCTCTCTCCGAGCACCAGCTGGAGCCGGAGGCCCGAGGTCCTGCGCCCGCCCCGCACACAGCAGCTCCGCGTGTGGACGGTCCCCGGCCGCGCTGAGTAAAACGGGGAACTGGAAATCCCTCCCTTTCACACGTGGAAGGGCCACGACTTAGAAGGGAGACACAGGCTGTTCCGTGTCATGCGTACCTGGTTCTCTTCCCTCATGAAGTCTGAGTTTATCAGGTTGGATGCACGCCCTGAGGTGACTTCTGAGTGGCACAGAGGACCCAGGGCACAGACGGAGCGCAGAGCGGGCTGACGAGGGATTCTCAGCTCCGCAGGCACACGTACCAGCCCCCAGGAGGAGCGGAGCGTCCCAGGACGGCGGCTCTCGCGCAGACTGGGATGCTTGGTCACCTGAGGGCCAAAGCCGCTCTTCTCCAAACCTTGCTTCCCTGCCATGTGTGGAGGGTGTAGGCGTGGTCTGGGTGTGGGCTGAATGCTGTGTCCCCAAACCCACCCCCAGTGGGCTGGGTGTCTGCAGGGGACCTTTGCGGGATAATTAGGGTAAGATGAGGTCATGAGGCTGGGGCCACGATGGGGGAAGAGACACCAGAGCCTGCCCCCGCCCCCGGCTCCACCACGTGAGGATACGGCGAGGGGCCCTGTCTGCAAGGGGGATGAGCTCTCACCGGGTCCCCGCCACGCTGGCCTCCAATGAGAGATGAATGCCCATGTCCGCGCTGACCGAGAGGTCCGGAAGTCGCTGGGAAAGGGGTTCCTATGGGACCTCAGGAGACCCCGTACTCACACCCTGCTGGTATGTCCCCAGCCACCCGGCCTTGCCCCGACCAGCATGGCCGCCTGTCCTGGGCTTCCCCAGTCCAGCCGGGGTGTGATTTGGCTGGTGCAGAGTGTTGCAGCTGGAGCCTGGTTAGTACACCGTCTGCTGCCCGAGGAAGCGGTGGGGACTTAGAGGCTGGGGTTCAGCACGGCCATTCCGAATGGGGGGTGCCAGGTGGCCTGGACCAGCTCCTGAGTTTTTCCAGTTGTGCCGGGCCCATGCTGCGTGAGGTTCTCAACCCCGTTTTAGCCAAGGACAGACACCTTGGTGCCATCAGAAAGGTCCTCCTCGCATGCAGAGCTCAAGAGCTAAAGAAAAGGGAATCAAGAAACTTGGACCACTTCAAGGAATTATCACTTACAACAATAAAACTTAGCCCACAAATAAAACATTCAATCAAAATTGGCTTGATGGAAGATTCTGGATTCTGATCAGGATTCTGATGAAATGTTACAATCTGCCAGAATATAATTTCACAGACATTGAAAAGGAAACTTCAAAAATATTTTGATTTGCTTCATTTGGGGCTTTCTAAATATTTAATGTTTAAAATCTTTCAGATTATTGATTCAAAATGATGTTTATTTCCTACAACTTATGTTTGGTTTATATTTGGCGTTTATAAACATTCAACAAAACCAGTCTCATGTGGCACTGGTAATTGCTATTATTGTTTTTCCTTAGAATTCTGGGGTTTAAGTCACAGGAGGGTGGTGAAAAGGAAGGCCAATGTGATCCAGAGAGCACAGAAGCTCAGAGGCGACCCTAGGAAATATCTACTCTTCTCCCTCCCATGGGGACGGCCTCTAACACTTTCTACTGAATTCATTGTGAGGATAGGAGGGAAATGGCCCTAAATTAAATCTCAATATTCCAGCCAGCCCCACCAATCAGGCTAACCGCATCTCAAAGTGCAGATAACTCGCTGATGCTCACGGGTCCCCCTTAGCAACTGGGTTGCCATGGAAACACATTGTCACTCGCTGAGAGGGAGCAAACAAGAGTTGGAGGAGTTTGCAGGAATTTCTCATTGAAATAATTACAGTAGTTCTCAGTGTGTTTAAGAAATGAATGCGCCGTAACTTTTTTTTTCATTTTCCTTTTCAAAGCATGTTTGTGACAAGTCTTGCATCTAAAGAGTTCAGCTCAAATGCTTGTTATTTTAAATCTTATATAATATTTCTTTTTTTTTTTAAAGCCATCTTTGGGAGGCACTTGGTGGTCAGTTATTTGTTTTAGGGTACGGAATTTCGTATGCATTTACGTGTTTGTCCAGACGTGAAAATGCCATGGAGGGGCTTATGTATGTGAGGGGCAGAAAGGGTATGGGCACAACCCATTTTAATAACAGGGTCATAACAGATTTGACCTGATTTTGTGTTAACTGAATGATTATGTGCCATTCACGCTTTTGTCCAATATTATTTATAATGAATTATCATTTATTTGGGTTGGATCGGATCAGCACTGTAACCAGTACTGAGCCTTCTGAATGTCTGATCTTTTGGGAAATTTCTAGGGCTGCTATTAGAGATTCTGTTTCTACTTAGAACACATAATGTGCTTCTCTGAATCAGAACTGGTAAATCGTTCTCAATGATTCTTTGTAGTGAGGACCTGACTTTTATTTTAAAAAGTAGCCTTTTATTCTGGTGAAAAATAGCTCTGTGTTCCTGATAGGACTGTTAGAAATTATAGGGAAAAAATTATAGAAAAGCCCAGAGACAAATAGATTCTCCAGAAATCTCGCCTCTGAGAGAGACTCATCATCAAGGTTTGGCATCCTTCCTTGAAGTCTTTATTTTTAGGCGTTTTGGGTTGTTTTTCAGTTTAGCGATTGTAGTCAGGACAGTATTTAGGAGACATGCATTCAACCTACAAAGCAAAAAATGCTAAGCTCCTCAGCTGAGAAGAAAACCTAAAGCACAAACCATGCAGGTTACTTGACATACAGAGAGGTTCATTCTTTACTGGAGGAAGATGGTACTCCATGGAGAAATTAATTAGAGCGTTCACTATGGAAACACTATTTTAAAATCGATGCTGGCTGTCATGTTAACTTCTGAAGGCGATTTTGCAGGGCCCCTGTGCCCAGGGAGGCGGTTGCAGGCTGAGCTGGGCTCAGTTGGCTGGGGCGGGTTCCCTTTTCTGCCACGCCGGGGTTGGCACTGAGCCAGGAGCCCTGACACATCTCTGTGCTCACTTACTGACTTATAGTTTTCATCTATTTTGATGTGCAAAAGTCCAGATTTTTCTAAGGCAGAGGACCTTAGAACCAATACATTCTATGAAGACAGTAGTGAGTAAAGCATGTAACAAGGTAACCCCCTGTAATAATAGCGTCATTTACACTCTGTGCAGAAAATACCATTGGATCGAATTCCTCCCTCATCTAGGGATCCTGGGTGTGGGGCTTTTGTTCATTGCATTGACCAGAGCACGGCTAATTGGCGGCGGATGCTGAGCAGTAGGCATACCAGAGGCTGAGGGTGTCATGTCCACTGGCTTCTATGGGCTCTGTCATCAGAATACAGACCTCAGAACACAAAATAAGGAGACCCCAATCTAGAAACCAAGGCCTAGGAGAGAGCCCCACAAATCAGGTAATGATGAACCATCACTACATTAATAAGAGCTTGGGGTCCTTTTTCTTTGAAGAAACATTGGAAGTGGGTTGCATTGCTATGACATTTTCTTGGGGAAATCACTTAAGCCACTATGTGCCACAAGCAAAGTGTTCTGGCCACATCTATTCTTGTCCCATGCTTACCAGCAATAAGACAAGGGAGGAACTGAAATATGTACTTTTTTATTGTGGTAAAATATACCTAACATAAAATCTGTCATTTTATCCATTTTTAAGTGTACAGTTAAAGTGGCAGTAAGTATATCCACAATGTCGTGTATCCATCGGCACCATCCATGTCCAGAACACTTTTATCATCCCAAACATAACCTCTAATCCATTAAAACGAAGTCCTCACTCTCCTCTCCCCCCAGCACCTGGCACCCACCATTCTACTCTCTGTTTGTATGAATGTGACTCCTCTAGGGACCACATGTAAGTGGAATTATAGAATATTTATCTTTTTGTGGCTGGCTTACTTCACTTAGCAGAATGTCCTCAAGGTGCATGCATGTTGTAGTAGGTGTCAGAATGTCCATCCTTTTTAAGACTGAGTAATATTCCATTATATGGATATGCCACATTCTCTTTATCCATTCCCCCACGGATGCACAGCTGGGTTGCTTCTACCCTCTGGCTAGAGCGAATAATGCTGCTGTGAACATGGGCATACAAACATCTGCTCCCATCTTTGGGGGTATATACACCCAGCAGCGCAAGTGTGGGACCAAAATAGTAAATTTTGCTTAGTTTTTTGAGGAATCACCTACTTATGTCCCCCCAGCGATGCATGAGGTTTCCAAATGCTCTACATCATCACCAACCTTGTCATTTTCCTTTTAAAATATTTTTTTGTTGGGCGCCTGGGTGGCTCAGTTGGTTAAGCGACTGCCTTCGGCTCAGGTCATGATCCTGGAGTCCCAGGATCGAGTCCCGCATCGGGCTCCTTGCTCAGCAGGGAATCTGCTTCTCCCTCTGACCCTCCCCCCTCTCATGCTCTCTCTCTCTATCTCATTCTCTCTCAAATAAAATCTTTAAAAAAAAAAAAAATAAATAAAATAAAATAAAATATTTTTTTGTTGATAACGGCTGTCCTAATGGGTGTGACTTACCCTACCGGGTCATTGGAGCAGGGACCCAATCAGCAGTGTGGCTTCACTCATGGGACCAGCTCTCACTTCCGCTGGGAACTGTGCTCCCTGGCGGGGGCGGGGGCAGAGGCAGGGGTGAGGGGCGAGGGGTGGACAGTCGCTGCTCTGAGGATGCACATCACCTCCGGTCCCACCCTCGGCCCCTTCGGGGAGGCCTCACCACCTTCCCTGAACGCTGTGTGCTTTGCTGGTTTCATGAAACCCGTGAAGAAAGACAAACAGAATCAGTTTGTAATTCTGAGATGTTTACACAAAAATGATGCAGTTTTTTAAACAGATTCTTAGAAATGACTTTATAGTAGGTCATAGTAGATTGATATTGGGCGCCAGTGCTCACTAATTGTGGAGCGAATTACTTCTCTCAACTTTATACCTTTGTGAAGGTCGTTCCACGTTCGTGGGCTCCAGCAGCCCCTCTAGATGAGAGTCAGGGTCACTGCCCTTGACTGACCTTCGATGTTGACAAGTGCCCTAAGTTCTTTCATGGCGAGACTTAATGTCACGGGCACAACTCTTAGGAGGAAACAACGTACAGTATGCCCCATTTTGAAAACAGGCAAAATTCTCTTTTGCTAAAATTGCAGATCCTTTCCTTTGCTAGATATCCACTGTTTTGACTGTTATGAATAGTGATGCTGTGAACATCTGTGAACATATAACTTCATTTCTCTGGGGTGGATTCTGAGGAGTGGGCTTGCTGGCTTGGCGAATAAGCTGCAGGTAACCTTGTAGGAAACCAGCCGGCTTGCATTCCTCCTGCCTGATTACATTTCCATATGGGTGCGCTGTGTGCCCTCCTGCCTCAGCAAACGACAATGGACGGGCCCTGAGGATGGACGGGCACCGTGCAGGCTACCCCAGGAGTGGCCCAAAGATGAGCCAAGCCGGTGACTGGCAGAACTACTTGGTACCGAGTGCCCTGAAACCAGCCATCCGCCCTGGTGGACACCCACGGTCACAGGAAATTTCGTCCCATGGTCCATTCGCTTCTATCACTGGAGGCCTATTTCGCAGCCAGGTCCTCTTGGCAGGACCATGAAGTTACAAAACTCTCAAAATCAGAGGCTTCGGGGTGCATACGTTTTTTTCCCGGTGGGGTTTCTGATCGCGACACTCGTTCTGCAAACCTGCGGGCGGAAGTTCCATGGACACGAAGCTCTGGAAGGCACGTTGGGAGACACGGCAGCCCCCCTCCCTCTTCCTGCTGCCCACACCTCAACAACAACGGGGGCCCCCTCCACCCCCTCCCTCCCTTCCTTTCTTGGTATCTTGTCATTTCACAGTTGCAAACCTTATCCCTTTGAGGATATTTTTAATAGATTTTTGGGGGTAATGTTTTCTTTTCTCTGTAAAGCCTGCTTCTCCAAGTTGTTTTTCCTGTTTGTTTCGATCCCATTTCACTGTCCACCCCCACCTTATCCTGCCTTTCCTTTTCCCTCTCGTGGGCTCCCGCTGAGCTCTGCCTTCAGACACATCTCTCCTCAAGGCCTGATAGGGTCTTGAGGCTTCTACACCTCGCCCCTGCCTCATGGATGGACCTGTTTCCATGATGCAGTTCAACAGACCCCCTTCTCTTGCTCCCCACCAGCTCCTGGCCTGGTACTGAGATGGAGAACTTGGGGAACAGCCCCCCTCAGTCTTGAGCCTGGAACAGAGAGTCCTGTCTTTGCCAGAAATGCTCCACTCTTGCTGTGGGGGTTGCGGAGTTGTGACCTCCCCTCTGCTGATCGCTACACCCTGAGCCCGGCAGCAGGCTCCCACCCTGAGGTCTTGGGCCTGGAAGGGAGGTGGCCTCCGTCCCTGACCCATGACCAGTAGCAGGCATGTGGTTCAGTCCCTGCCCCCAGCATCCCTGCCCTTGCCCTTGTCTGGCTTCCAGGCTCCACCCCTGACCCCAGCCCCAAGGTTGGTAAGGACCCAGATTCCAGGACAATCTTGCACAAAGGAAAGCTGGTGGGGCTTCTTAGAGTCTGTGGTGGCTCAGATCTTCACCCTATGATCATGATGATACTAACTATAGGGCTCAGGCTTAATTGCATGGGAAAAGTTTCTCCCCTGGCTTTCCAGGGGAGCATTAGCTGGTGAAGGAGAGAGGGGAGAGAGGCAGCAGTATGCAGGGTCCCCAGAATTGTCCCCCTGGTTTCCTCTTGGCCAGAGAACCTTACTGGAGCATTCTTGCGGGGAAAGAAAACAATGTCTCTGTAATGTATTAAATTTATTTTTAAAAATTAGCCATTGTTGGGGGCGCCTGGGTGGCTCAGCTGGTTAAGCGACTGCCTTCGGCTCAGGTCATGATCCTGGAGTCCCGGGATCGAGTCCCGCATCGGGCTCCCTGCTTGTCAGGGAGTCTGCTTCTCCCTCTGACCCTCCCCCCTCTCATGTGCTTTCTCTCTCTCTCATTCTCTCTCTCTCAAATAAATAAAATCTTAAAAAAAAATTAGCCATTGTTGTATTAGAGTATAAATATTAAATGATAACAATTTCTGAGCGTACCACTTAACTCCATCTCAAAAGAGATCAATTATATTTTCTTTTTCAATGATACACGCTCAGGAACAAAGTTGCTTTGACTCGCGGCTTATGACGATGGCCGGGAAGTCCACTCTAGAGAAAACATCGCAATTGCCAGCTAAATGTCTTTATTGATAGACTGCGTATATTTTCAAATTTTAATGCAATATTTAAACAGAGAACAAAATGTAAATGGTTCACTTGTAAGATTAATATATAAATAATATTCACCAAAACTGCTTTGAAAAATGTGGTTTAATGACTCAAATTCAGTAAATGATTAGTCTCTTCAGTACCTTTCTCTTGCCGCTAATAAGAGAGAATCCAAACATTCTGTGAATATAACAAAAGTCTCCCATTTCTTGGTGTGTCTTGGGAAGCCTAATATTGCTTAGATTTGGAGAAGTGGTCCA